>NC_057809.1:470793148-470850121 GCF_018294505.1 Triticum aestivum
ACTTAGGCGAGTGCTTGGACTGCAGCTAAGCCTCCGAGTGAGAGGGTCGCTCCACTCGGTAGGATTTTTGTAACTTAGGCGAGTGCTTGGACTGCAGCTAAGCCTCCGAGTGAGAGGGTCGCTCTTCACTCGGTAGGATTTTTGTAACTTAGGCGAGTGCTTGGACTGCAGCTAAGCCCCCGAGTGAGAGGGTTGCTCTCCACTCGGTAGGATTTTTTACAACTTAGGCGAGCACAGGGCTACAGCTAAGCCCCGGAGTGAGAGGGTTGCTCTCCACTCGGTAGGATTTTGATAACTTAGGCGAAACGGATTCGCAACTAAGCCTCCGAGTGAGAGTCTGGCTCACCACTCGGTAGGATTTTTTACAACTTAGGCGAGCACAAGGCTGCAGCTAAGCCCCCGAGTGAGAGGGTCGCTCTTCACTCGGTAGGATTTTGATAACTTAGGCGAAACGGATTCGCAGCTAAGCCTCCGAGTGAGAGTCTGGCTCACCACTCGGTAGGATTTTTACAAACTTAGGCGAAACGGATTCGCGGCTAAGTCACCCACTGAGGGGGAATTTTATTTGGACAAAAATAAAAAGTGACAGAAATTATGGAGAAACTATGACACTATTATTTTGAGGTCCATGAACTACAGAAGTACTTTATTGCAACTCATCCGAGTGATAAAACTTAAGTGTAATATGGGCGGAGTAGCTCCGCGTTCCAAGCTCGGGGCTCGTCGATATTATGCTCGACGTTGTAAAGACGGTACGCCCCGTTGTGGAGAACCTTGGTGACGATGAAGGGGCCTTCCCAAGAAGGAGCAAGCTTGTGTGGTTTGTGCTGATCCACTCGGAGAACTAAATCCCCTTCCTGGAAGGCTCGACCTCTCACATTTTTGGCGTGGAAACGACGCAAATCTTGTTGGTAGATGGTCGACCGGATCAGAGCCATCTCCCTTTCTTCCTCTAAAAGGTCGACTGCGTCCTGCCGCGCTTGTTCAGCCTCTGCTTCATTGTAGATTTCAACTCGAGGAGCATTGTGGAGAAGATCACTCGGCAAGACTGCTTCAGCTCCGTAGACCAAGAAGAATGGAGTTCTTCCGGTCGACCGATTAGGTGTGGTCCGCAGCCCCCAAAGCACTGAGGGAAGTTTGTCGACCCAAGCTCCAGCCGCGTGTTTGAGATCACGCATCAGTCGAGGCTTCAATCCCTTAAGAATCAGTCCATTAGCTCGCTCTGCTTGTCCATTCGACTGCGGATGGGCGACTGAGGCGTAGTCGACCCGTGTGCCTTGGGAGTTGCAGAAATCTCTGAATTCCTCTGAGTCAAAGTTCGACCCATTATCCGTAATGATGCTGTGCGGGACTCCATATCTGAATATTAGTTCCCTGATGAAGCTAACAGCAGTACCGGTGTCAAGGCTCTTGATTGGTTTAGCCTCGATCCACTTTGTGAACTTGTCGACTGCCACCAGTACATGCGTGAAGCCACTTTGTCCAGTTCTCAAAGGACCGACCATGTCCAGTCCCCATACTGCGAAAGGCCAGACGAGTGGGATGGTCTTCAGGGCCGACGCAGGCTTGTGCGACATATTTGAGTAGAACTGACATCCCTCGCACTTATCCACTATATCTTTTGCCATCTCATTCGCCTTTGGCTAGTAAAATCCGGCTCGGTATGCTTTGGCCACGATGGTCCGAGAGGACGCATGATGACCACAGGTCCCCGAGTGTATATCATTGAGGATGAGTCGACCTTCTTCTGGTGTTATGCACTTCTGACCAACTCCAGTCGCGCTTTCTCTGTATAATTGTCCTTTGATTACGGTAAAGGCCTTAGATCGACGGACGTTCTGTCGAGCCTCTTCCTCATCCTCCGGAAGCTCTTTTCTCAGGATATATGCGACATACGGAACTGTCCAGTCGGGAATGACCACTAAAACCTCCATGATCAAGTCGACCACCGCTGGGACTTCAACTTCAGTCGGATCTGTGGCACTCTTGGGCTGTGGAGTTTCTTCGGTGAAAGGATCTTCTTTGACTGACGGAGTGTGTATATGCTCCAAGAACACACCACTCGGAACGGCTTCTCTCTTGGAACCTATCTTTGCTAGATCATCATCTGCTTGATTTTCTAGTCGGGGTATATGATGGAGTTCCAACCCCTCGAACTTCTTTTCCAGCTTCCTCACTGCACTGCAGTATCCAGTCATGGCTGGGCTTCTCACGTCCCACTCTTTCATCACCTGATTGACCACTAAATCCGAGTCGCCATAGACCATCAGGCGACGGACGCCGAGTGAAATGGCCATGCGCAACCCGTATAAGAGGGCCTCATATTCTGCCTCATTGTTGGAGGAATCAAAGTGAATCTGGAGCACATATCTGAGCTTATCTCCTCTGGGGGAAACCAGGACAACCCCAGCACCGGAACCATTCAACATCTTAGAGCCATCAAAAAACATGGTCCAATGCTCCGAGTGAACTTCAGTCGGCTGCTGTTGTTCAATCCACTCGGCAAGGAAATCTGCTATTGCCTAGGACTTAATGGCTTTCTTTGCCTCAAACTTGATATCAAGGGGAAGAAGTTCAATCGCCCATTTGGCCACTCGACCAGTTGCATCTCTGTTGTGCAAAATCTCTGATAGTGGAGTGTCGCTGACGACTGTGATGGAATGATCAGAAAAATAATGAGCAACCTTCTTTGTGGTCATGTATATTCCATACACAAGCTTCTGATAATGAGGATATCTCTGCTTGGATGGAGTCAAGACTTCTGACAAATAATACACTGGGCGCTGAACTTTGAGAGCTTTTCCTTCTTCTTCCCGCTCGACCGTTAGCACAGTACTGACGACTTGTCCTGTGGCTGCGATATAGAGCAACAGAGGCTCTTTGCTGATTGGAGCAGCAAGCACCGGCTGGGTGGAGAGCAGAGCTTTTAGCTCGGCAAACGCTGCATCAGCTTCTAGAGTCCACTCGAACTTGTCTGTCTTCTTCATCAGTCAGTAAAGAGGCAATGCCTTTTCACCGAGTCGTGAGATGAATCGACTTAATGCGGCCAAGCATCCAGTAAGCTTCTGGACATCGTGCACTCGCACAGGGCGTTTCATTCGGAGAATAGTGCCAATCTTCTCTGGGTTAGCATCGATTCCCCGTTCGGAAACGAGAAAACCGAGTAACTTGCCACCAGGAACTCCAAATGTGCACTTTGATGGATTGAGCTTGATATCATATCTTCTGAGGTTGGCAAATGTTTCGGCGAGATCAGCGAGCAGGTCGGAACCTTTTCGTGACTTGACAACGATATCATCCATATATGCTTCCACATTCCGACTGATTTGAGTGAGTAGACACTTCTGAATCATTCGCATAAATGTGGCTCTGGCATTCTTGAGGCCGAATGGCATGGTGATATAGCAGAAGCACCCGAATGGAGTGATGAAAGCTGTTTTTACCTCGTCGGGTCCATACAGACGGATCTGGTGGTACCCGGAGTAGGCATCTAAAAAAGATAGCCTCTCGCATCCCGCGGTCGAGTCAACAATTTGATCTATGCGAGGGAGAGGAAAATGATCTTTCGGGCAGGCCCGGTTGATGTGCTTGAAATCAATGCACATTCGAAGTGACTTGTCCTTCTTAGGAACCATGACGACATTAGCGAGCCACTCGGAGTGGTATATCTCTCGGATAAATCCGGCCGCCAACAGTCGAGCCACTTCTTCACCAATGGCTTTTCTCTTCTGGACGGCGGACCGCCGAAGATGCTCTTTGACTGGTTTTGCAGATGAGTCGACTCTTAAGCGATGCTCAGTTAGTCCCCTGGGAACACCTGGCATGTCAGCGGGCTTCCATGCAAAAATGTCCCAGTTCTCACGGAGGAACTGGATGAGCGCTTCTTCCTATTTTGGGTCGAGTGTTGTGGAGATGCGGGTCGGAGCTGCATCGGGGTCGGTCGGGTGAATGTGGACAGGCTTCGTCTCACCGGACGACTGGAATGCAGACTCTGTGGCGGGTTTCTTTGATTGCAGCAAGTCACTCGGATCTGCGTTTTGCTTGTATTCTTCGAACTCGACCGCTGTCACCTGGGAATCGGCAATCTTGGAGCCCTTCTGAAAGCACTCTTCTGCCTTTTTCCGATCACCGGTGACAGTGATCACTCCTTTGGGGCCGGGCATCTTCAATTTGAGGTACACGTAGCATGGTCGAGCCATGAACCGTGCGTAAGCTGGTCTCCCCAAAATGGCATGATATGCACTCTGAAAATCCACGACCTCAAATGTCAACTTTTCTTTGCGAAAATGTTTCGAATCACCAAACACCACATCCAAAGCTATTTGGCCGAGTGACTCGGCCTTCTTCCCTGGTATAACTCCATGAAAGCTCATGTTACTAGTGCTCAGTCGGGACATTGGAATGCCCATTCCTTTCAGTGTGTCTGCATACAACAAGTTCAGCCCACTTCCACCATCCATCAGCACCTTTGTCAGTCGAGTGCCTTCGACAACTGGATCGACCACCAAAGCTTGCCTCCCAGGGGTGGCAATATGAGTCGGGTGATCAGATTGGTCGAATGTGATGGGTATTTGAGACCATTTCAGATAATTTGCTTTTGCTGGGGCAACCATGTTCACCTCTCGGTTAATGACTTTCAGTCGACTCCTGCTTTCCACATCTGCAAAGATCATCAGAGTGGAGTTGATATGTGGATATCCTGCCTCACTGTCCTCCTTGTCTTCGGCCTTGTCTGACTCCTTCTCCTTGTCCTTAGACTGTTTTCCCTGAAACTGCTGGATCAGGAGTCAACATTGGCGAGTGGTGTGCTTCGGGTAGATGATATTCCCCTCTTCGTCTTTCTTCGTATGGATGTGACATGGCATATCCATTACGTCGTTCCCTTCTTTATCCTTTACCTTCTTAGGGTTCCAGGATCCTTTTGGTTTCCCCTTAAACTTTCCTTGAGTCACGGCCAGAGCCTCTCCAGGAGCTGCCGGTTCAGCCTTCCGCTTCTGTTTCCGACTGGTGTTTCCTTTTTCCGACTGACTCGGCTTGTGCTTGCCGCTTCGGAGTCGGTCTTCTTCTTCGCCGTTGGCGTACTTGGTAGCAATCTCCATCATCCGACTCAAGGTCATGTCACCGGTTCGACCAAACTTCAAACTCAGTTCTCTGTTCTTGACGCCATCTTTGAAGGCGCAGACTGCCTGATGATCAGACACATTCTCTACAGTGTGGTGCAAAGTGATCCACCTCTGAATATACTCTCTGAGAGTCTCATTAGCCTTCTGCACGCAGACTTGCAACTCTGTCAATCCAGCTGGTCGCTTGCAAGTCCCTTCAAACGTTCTGATGAACACTCGGGACAGATCTTCCCAAGCGTAAATGCTGCTAGGAGGTAATTGAGTCAACCATGCCCTGGCAGAACCTTCCAGCATGAGGGGCAAATGCTTCATGGCCACCTCGTCGTTCCCACCACCAATCTGAACTGCCACTCGGTAGTCTTCAAGCCAAGTTTCAGGCTTAGACTCACTAGTGAACTTGCTGACTCCTGTTGCCAACCTGAAATTGGGAGGGATAACTGCGGCTCTGATAGCTCTGCTGAAACATTCAGGACCAGAAATATGCATTCGACTGCTTGTGGGCGCATCTCTGTCGAGTCCACCCCGATGGGCTCTGTTCCGGTCGACCAAACCTTGCACGATAATGGATCGCGCATCGAAGCCTGGTTCTCTGGGGTCGACTGGAACCCTTTGCCCTGTACTGTACTGACGCCTGTCATCTTGCCACCGAGGAGCGTAAGACCCACCCCTCGGAGGGGAATTGGGCGCTCGACGCCTATCAACTCGGTCGCCATATTGATCTTGCCGATTCTCGCGCCCTTCACGCCGCGGAGGCGATCTGGGGCTGTGAGCCGACTGAACAGTATTCGCAGTGACAGATCGACTGTGAATTCTGTTGCGCGACTGAGACACGGCTGAATTCTGATCCCCTGCTGCCCGGAGCATATCCCTGATCTGCAGCAAACCTCTGCGAGCTTCCGACTGCGAAGGCTGGATGGACTCTGCTATACGGGTCGCAGCTGCTAAATTCTGGATTGGGGTTCGATATACCTGAGTCGGCGGGAAGAGTTGACGTCGACTGGTGTCGGGAACTCGTTGCCGCGCGCGCTCGTCGAGTGCTCGCTGAAGATTCTCCAGCCGAGTGCGCTCGGCCAAATTGGCCAGACGTGCCTCCTCCAAGGCACGAGCCTCGGGGGTTTCTCCTGCGATGGGAGTACGCAGGGCATCCACGTTCCTGCGGCGAAGTTCCTCTCTTTGCAGAGAGTCGAGTGGCTCGGGCTGGTACTCTTCGTGGCGTCGTCCGGGGTCGCCTCCGTCACCTGCTCCATCATCACGGGCGAAGCCAGGGGGACTGCGGGGCCCGTCGACCATCAAGATTTCCGCCGCTGGATCACTGCTACCGCACTCGGATGCAGTCTCTACGGAGCCAGTCGACAGATCGAACAAGCCGTAGAGGGCTTCGTCGGGCTCGATTGCCGCAACTTGGGTGGTGGCAGATTGACGAGCCACCGCGTGCCTCACCCATCGCTGAAGCCTCGACCGGCCCGAGCGCTTGCGCTGGCGGGAGACCGGGAGGGTGGACGATGGGGGAGCCGACCGATACTGGGTCGACGGTTGCCGCAGCAGAACGCCGCGGACACATGCGCGAAAATGCGTCGCACCACGGACAGGGAGCGCATCTACGTCGAGTGGAGCCTCCTGGAGCCACGCGGAGTCGTCGGCGATGAAGGTGAGAGTGCCGAGACGGATCTCTTGACCCCCGACCAAAACTCCAGCAGACACCATGATGCAAGTACTCGGAAGAATCGCAACTTCTCCACAAAATTGCTAAAACACCTGCCCCACGGTGGGCGCCAACTGTCGTGGTTCTAAGCCTGACAGTAGAGTGGGGGTAGGTATGGAGAGGCAAGGTCCTAGCTATGGAGAGGTTGTAAACACAAGGGATGTACGAGTTCAGGCCCTTCTCGGAAGAAGTAATAGCCCTACGTCTCGGAGCCCGGAGGCGGTCGAGTGGATTATGAGTATATGAGTTACAAGGTGCCGAACCCTTCTGCCTGTGGAGGGGGTGGCTTATATAGAGTGCGCCAGGACCCCAGCCAGCCCACATAGGAGAGGGTTTAAGGTGAGTTAAGTCTGGGGCATTACTGGTAACGCCCCACATAAAGTGTCTTTACTATCATAAAGCCTACTTAATTACAGGCCGTTGCAGTGCGGAGTGCCTCTTGACCTCCTGGTGGTCAAGTGAGTCTTCGTGGTCGAGTCCTTCAAGTCAGTCGAGTGAGTCCCTCGTCGGTCGACTGGAAGGCGACCTCTTCTAAGGGTGTCCTTGGGTAAGGTACTTAGATCAGGTTCGTGACCCTACCCTAGGTACATGACCCCATCAGAGGGCTCCGGCGAGGAAGGCGCGCATGGCAGCACTGACGATGCCGCCGCCAACGAAGAAGGGGCCGGTGCTGATGAGACCGCCGGCGAGGAGGCCGCCAAGGCTGCCGCCGTAGAAGCCGGCGAGGGGTCGGGCGATCGCACTGACGACCCTGAGGCCGCAGGAGCGCCAGGCGCTGCGCCGACCGCCGATCCCTCTGTCGTTGCTACGGAGCCGGGCTCCGAGGAGCCCCAGCCCGGCGCCTACTTGAAGGCCAGCGACGATATCTTCATCAAGCTGCCCTGGGCGTCGAGCTCCAGGGCGCCGGTCGAGGGGGAAACTTTCGATGAGGAGGTGCTCGCCTCCGCTGGACAGTCGTTGGTCGATGCGCCCAGCAGCAGCAGTGGCGAGCCTGAGGAGGAGGAGCTGCTGCGGAAGCTGCTGTCACTCTACCGCGCACGGCAAGCCAAGCTGGCTTCCCGGGAAGCGCTTGTCGCGAAGGCGGGAGTTGATATGGAGAAGCGCGCGGAGGAACTCCGGGGCCACAATCAAGAAGCTCTCCGGTCCCTGGCACAGGAGCGGGAGCGACTCGCCGAGGAGCGCATGGCCTTCCTTCTCGAGAAGGCCGAAGCTGAGGAGGAACAAAGGCTGGCCGCCGAGAAGCAGTCCGCGCGAGAAGGCGAATTGGTGCAGCGGAAGGCCAACCTCGACAGCTACGAGGAGGAGCTCGCCGAGCGCGAGCAAGCACTCGGCGGGGCGCTCAGGGAAGCAAAGGACGCTGCCGCAACCGCAGAGGCCGCCAAGAAAGAGCTGGAGGAGAAGGTAGCGCAGCTGGAGGCCAACATCGGGAAGAGCGGCGAGGAGCTTACCGCGCTCAAGCGTGAGCGTGAGAAGGATGCTGCCGCCCACGGTGAGCTGCAAGGTCTTCTCGCTGAGAGGGGCAAGGAGCTCAGCGCCGCCAAGGATTCCAATGCAGACCTGGAGTTGAAGATTGCCACGCTGACGCAGACACTGGGCGACGCCAAGGAGCGGGAGAAGACCTTGTCGGAGAAGGTCAAGGCTGACAAGGCGCTGCTGGAGAGCATCGCAGTTACCCAGAACTCATTCAGAGATACTGTGGAGCACTGGACCGAGGGTCTGGTGAATATTGCCGTAGTCATCGACAAGGAGCTGGCGCAGCTGGGGATGGAGGACTTTGGGTATCCCTCCGACGAAAATCTCCAACCCAGCGCCAAGCTCAGCCTGTTCTTCAAGGGCGTGGCGACGACACTCCAGCGGCTCTGGGAGAGGATCCCAAAGCAGCTGGCCGACGAGTCGCGCAAAATCTGCGTCGGGGTTCTCCAGAAGGTGCTGATGAAGGTGGCCTTCCGCAATCCAGGCCTCAGCTTCACCAACGTCCTCAAGTCCTTGCCGCCAGACGCCGACCGGGAAGCACTCAAAGCCCTTGTCGCACCCATTGTGGACAAGGTGAGCGAGATCAAGAGGGTTGAGGGCGATCGCGTAGACTAGGCCGCCCATTTCTTCATTTCCCTTGTCGCTGCTAATCATGTTATGAAAACAGTCTGTTAGAGCTGCGACAAGTTATCTTGTAATATAAGTTTATTTCTGTCATCAATCGCTATGTTATTTCCTCTACTAGATTCCTTCCTTTGTATGCTTTTACCCTACGCTTCTAGGGAACTTGTCGGCGCTGGCACCCGAGCCGCGAGCGCTGAGTGCGGAACGTCAGCAGCTTGCTGGCGGCGCTGCTTCCGACAAGAAACCTTGTCGTGACTAGATGCAGCACACTTAAGTTGTTGAGCGGACTCGAAACAAAGTAAGGGCGAAACTAGCCACGAGTTGGTTCCTCCGCGCACAGGTTTTCCATACAAAGCAGGGTCGTTCGAGGAAGATAACTCAAAAATTTAAAAACTGATTGCTCAAACTTTGGCAACTTAGCTTTTCTGTCGTTTGCTTCCCGGCAAGGCAAAACTTTGCTTGAACGACGCCTGGTCCATACCACAATCTTCCCCTTCCCCCCGGCAAACTTGTGTGCGAGGGAACCTTCTTTTCCTTTGTTGAAAAGAAGAAAGAAGAGAAAATAAAGATATGGAGCCCTTCGGCTTGTTATTGCTTACCGGATGTAGGTGCTGCACAAAGTGTCAGATAACGCATGCAAGAAAGAAACTAATGCATGAAATGGACAAGTTGTGCGGAGCACATGGGGTTTTACTTATGCACGGGATCTGCGCCCGGCTTTGTACAAAGGATTACATGCAACAGCGGTAAGACTTGTACAAAAGGTGGTTGCCGGAACGGGTTCCGGCAACCGCGCCTTACGGGAAAAACTTACGAAGATGTTCTATGTTCCAGGAGTTGCTCACCGGAATACCATCTTCTGTCTCAAGGCGGACAGCGCCGGGCCTTGTGACTCGTTTCACCCGATAAGGGCCTTCCCACTTCGGCGTCAACTTGTTGGAATTCTTGGCGGACTGAACGCGCCGAAGAACAAGGTTGCCTTCCTCGAAGCTTCTGGCCTTAACTTTGCGGCTATGGTAGCGGCGCAAAGCTTGCTGGTATCGAGCAGCTCGTACAGCAGCCTGAAGACGATCTTCCTCAAGGAGCAGCGCGTTGTCTTGTCACAGCTGTTCTTGCTCAAGCTCATCATAAGCGAGCACTCGAGGCGATCCGTATACGAGTTCCGTGGGGAGAACTGCCTCTGCTCCATAGACTAGAGCGAAAGGCGTCTGGCCAGTGGCTCGATTTGGCATCGTTCTGATCGACCAAAGAACCACCGGCAGCTCCTCGATCCAGTTTCTTCCGCACTTGCGCAGCCTGTCGAAAGTTCTGGTCTTGAGCCCGCGCAGCACTTCAGCATTTGCCCTCTCTGCTTGACCATTGCTTCTCGGATGAGCAACAGAAGCGAAGCAGACCTTGGCGCCAAGGTCTTGGACGTACTGCATGAAGGTGCGGCTCGTGAATTGCGTGCCGTTGTCGGTGATGATCCTGTTAGGGATCCCGAAACGGCAAACAATTGACCTGAAGAACTTGACTGTTGACTGTGCTGTCACCTTCCTCACTGGCTGCACTTTCGGCCACTTTGTGAACTTGTCGATTGCGACATACAAGTACTCAAAGCCCCCGACAGCTCGGGGGAAAGGGCCGAGGATATCGAGCCCCCAGACCGAAAATGGCCAGGATAAAGGGATCGTCTGGAGAGCTTGAGCTGGCTGGTGTATCTGTTTGGAGTGGAACTGGCACGCTTCACACTTGGTTACTTGTGCAGTTGCATCCTGGAGGGATGTCGGCCAAAAGAAACCTTGCCGGAAAGCTTTGCCGGCAAGTGCTCTTGCGCCAATGTGGTGGCCACATATGCCTCCATGTATCTCTGCCAACAGCTTTTGTCCATCTTCCCGGCAAATACACTTCAATTTCACACCGCTGAGTCTTCTTCTGTACAGTATGCTATCGACAAACTGGTACATACTTGACTGCCGGGCTACTTTTTCCGCTTCTTCTTGCTCTTCGGGAAGTTCTCCTGTCTGAAGGAAATGGACAATTTGCTGTGCCCATGCTGGAGCTTGTGGCTCGACAACAAGGACTAAAGGCACATCTGCTGCTGCAGGAACATCCGCTTCTACGGCAAGGACTTGCGGCCCTGCCGGAGCTTGATGTTCCCCGGCAAGCTTGCCGGAGCAAAACTTATCGGGAGCGTCTGCTTCAATGGAACAAACCATAAGGCTTGCTGGAGCAGACTGCCCCTTAGCATCCTTGGTGTTGATCTTGGGGACTTTCTTGGCGGCGGCTTCGGGGAGCTCTGCCGGAAAGTAGTCACTAGAAACCAACTTCCTCTTCTTGCTTTGTCCAGTTGATGGTGTTATGGATGGTTGAGTCAACTTGAGCACAAAGATCCCTGGTTCCACGGGTAACTTTAGTGCGGCGCACTTTGACAGGCCATCAGCAATGTCATTCTGAGCTCTTGGGATATGCTCCATCTGTAGGCCGTCAAAGTGCTCTTCTAGCTTCCTCACTTCATCAACATATGCTTCCATCAATGGACTCTGGTAGTTCTTGTTCACTTGGCGGACGACAAGCTGTGAGTCACCCCTGACAATGAGCTTCTTGATCCCAAGGTCTGCTGCAATTCTGAGATCGGCAAGCAATCCTTCATACTCTGCAGTATTGTTGGTTGCTTGCTCCTTGGGAAAGTGCATCTGGACTACGTACTTGAGGTGCTCTCCGGTGGGCGCGACAAGCAGCACGCCCGCACCGGCGCCTTGCAGCGAGAAGGCACCATCAAAGTACATCAGCCACTCCTTGCTTGCCTCCTTGACGGGGATGCTCGTTTCTGGAATTCCTTCATCTGGTGTTGGCGTCCATTCTGCTATAAACTCCACCAATGCTCTACTTTGGATAGTTGAAGTGCTCTCAAACTTGAGTCCAAAGCTTGACAGTTCCAGCGCCCACTCGACAATCCTGCCTGTCGCTTCTGGATTTTGCAGTATCCTCTTCAGCGGAAAGCAAGTGACGACTGTGATCTCATGTGCTTGGAAGTAATGGCGCAGCTTTCTCGAGGCCATGAGGAGTCCGAAAAGCAACTTCTGCACACCAGAGTACCTTGATCTAGCTCCCTGTAGAAGGGAACTGACAAAGTAAACTGGACGCTGCACCATTCTCTTCTGCATCTTATCATGCTCCTGCGCAGATCCATCTCTGTCGGGACCAGAGCTTGTCGGCGAAGCCCCCTGCTTGTCGCTGGATGCATCTGCCGTGGTTGCTGGCTCATCATCTGCCTCCCTCTCCGCCACTAACGCAGCACTAACCACTTGATTGGTTGCCGCTATATACAGCAGCAACTTCTCTTGCGGCTTAGGTGCAACAAGTGTTGGAGTGGAGGACAGGTATCTCTTCAAGTCCTGCAGCGCAGCCTCCGCCTCCGGAGTCCATTTTATTGGACCTGCCTTTTTCAAAATTTTGAAAAATGGCAGGGCGCGCTCAGCAGATCTAGAGATAAACCTGCTGAGAGTAGCCACGCAACCGGCAAGCCTTCGTACATCCTTGACGCGCTTTGGTGCTTCGATCTGCTCAATGGCCTTGATCTTGTCGGGATTGGCTTCAATTCCCCGCTGAGACACGAAGAACCCGAGAAGCTTGCCGGAAGGGACTCCAAACACGCACTTCTCCGGGTTAAGCTTGAGGTTGATCTTGTGCAGATTTGCAAATGTCTCGTCTAAATCTTGAATCAGGGTTGCCCTGTTCTTGCTCTTGACCACTATGTCATCCATGTAGGCTTCCACATTTCTGTGCATCTGCGGCTCAAAAGCGTGGTGGACTACCCTTGCGAATGTTGAACCAGCATTCTTTAAACCGAAAGGCATCCGTACGAAGCAGTACGTGCCACATGGGTGATAAATGCGGTTTTCTCTTCATCCTCTTCTGCCATGAAGATCTGATGGTATCCTGAGTATGCATCAAGAAATGAAAGCAAATCACATCCGGCTGTGGAGTCAACAATCTGGTCAATGCGCGGCAAGGGAAATGGGTCTTTGGGACAAGCTTTATTAACATCAGTGAAGTCAATACAAAGCCTCCATTTCCCGTTAGCCTTGCGCATGACAACAGGATTGGCCAACCATGTGGGATGGAGCACTCCTCTGACAAGGCCTGCTGCTTCCAACTTCTTGATTTCTTCTGCGATGAATTCTTGGCGCTCCACTGCCTGTTTCCTGACTTTCTGCTTGACGGGCCGCGCATGAGGACAGACGGCAAGGTGGTGCTCAATTACTTTCCTGGGAACACCGGGGATATCAGACGGTTGCCACGCAAACACGTCGACATTCACCCGCAGGAAAGCAACGAGCGCACTTTCCTATTTGGGGTCAAGAGTGGCGCTGATGGTGAAGGCACCACCAGTGCCGTCCTCCTTGGCGGACACCTTCTTGGTCTCAGGTGGAGCTGCCATTGCCTTCTTACACTTGCTGGTGGAGCTCGATGGTGCGTCCTCGACGGTAGCGCAGCACTCCGAAGAGGTGCGCTTGCCGGAGTGGGCATCAGAGCTCTTGCCGGACTTGGTCTTCTTCTTCCCCCCGGGAGCTTCAGCGGCAAGTGTCTTGCGTTCTGCTGCGGCTGCTGCTTCCCGGTAGATCTTGTCGGCACAGATAAGAGCATCCTTCTTGTCGCCAGGGACAGAGATGACACCTATCGGGCCTGGCATTTTTAGTACGTTGTACGCATAGTGAGAGGCTGCCATGAACTTGGCGAGTGCCGGACAGCCAAGGATTCCATTGTAAGGTAATGGAAAGTCAGCAACATCAAACGTGACCCTCTCAGTCCTGAAGTTTAGCTCGCTGCCAAATGTTACCGGCAACGTGATCTTTCCCTTCGGCTTGCTCCTTCCCGGGTTGATTCCTTGAAATGTACCGGTTTCTTCGAGCTCGCTGTCAGGGATCTGGAGTTTCTGGAGCACCGCGGAGGAGATCAGGTTCAAGCCGGCCCCGCCGTCAACTAGCATCTTAGTGACCTTGAGGTTGCGGATTGTTGGTGACACCAACATCGGCAAGCACCCGACCGCAGTTATGCGATCAGGGTGGTCCTCAATATCAAAGATGATAGGCGTGCTGGACCATTTCAGAGGCTTGCGTGACTCGACGAGTGGTTCTGCTGCATTAACTTCCCGCACCCACTGCTTGAGCTGACGGTGCGAGGTATGCAGAGAAGCACCACTGTCAACGCACATGACCTCTGTGGCTTTCTGGAACTCCTGCACATCAGTCTCCTCATCATCCATGTCTTCATCATCGTCGTCATCTTCATCCTTGTCGCGGCCGCGAGGAGGTCTGTCTCCTTGCCGCTGCTTGGCCTTGCCGCGGCATCCTCCTCGGCCAGGACGTTTCTTCCCGGATCCCCCAGCACCCTCCTGGGCCTTCTCCTTGTCGCGCCGCTCGTATTCAGCTTTCTGTTGCTCAACATGCTGCTCGACTTTCTTGCAGCTCTGGAGATCATGGCCCTTGGTGCGGTGGATCTTGCAATACTGCTTGTTGGTGCCGCCCTGCTTGTCGGTGACCGCCACCTCCGCGGCAACCTCCTTGCCGGAGTCACCAGCTTTGGCTTTCTTGGCGCCACCACCGTTGCCGGACTGCTCAACAACTAGCACCTCTTTGCCTTTCCTCTTCGTGTTGTTCCTCCGCCGGTTTTTCCTTGCCGGGGCAGCATCTTCACTGTCAGATCCTCCTGCTCCCACATTCTCTCTGGGGAGTCTCCTCCCTTCCTCAGCACGTGCACACTTGTCGGCCAGTGCATATAACTCACTGACGTCCCTGATCTTGCACATCGCCATTTCCTCCCGCATCTTGCGGTTTCGCACGTTCTGATGGAACGCTGATCACCGCGGCAGGGTGGACGTCTGGGATGTTGTGCTGCACACTGCTGAATCTCTGAATGTACTTGCGCAGGGGCTCTCCTTCCTTCTGGGCGAGTAGATGAAGATCACTCTCCTGGCCATGAGGCTTGTGTCCGCCTGTGAAGGCGCCGACAAACTGATGGCACAGATCAGCCCAAGAGGATATGGAGTTGTCCGGCAAGTGCATGGGCCAGGATCTGACGTTGGGCTTGAGCACCAGCGGGAAGTAGTTGGCAAGGATCTTGTCATCCCGTCCCCCGGCAGCCTGCACCGCAATGGTGTAGATGCTGAGGAACTCCAATGGATGCGTCTTGCCATCGTACTTCTCCGGTACGTCTGGCTTGAAGTTCTTCGTGCTGGGCCACTGGACTTGCCGCAGCTCACGAGTGAACGCGGGGCAACCTACCGCGTACGGCAGATTGCCTGGTTCCCCTGGCGCATGCATGTCAACAGAGGGCCCAGCGCGCTTGTCGGATTGACGTCGCGCTTCTCTTCGGCGCTCGATGCGAGTTCGAGCATCTTCTTGTTGTCGATCATGAAGAACTTGGCGCTGATCGCGACGAGCTCGTGGATCCGACGATGCGGTGGAGTCGCTGTCGAGATGGATCCGGCGAGTCGGCGATCTTGGCCTTCGGGGTGGTGATTGCATGGTAGTTGCACCTCCACCCATTTCGTCGCCACCGGCACGCGCCCGGCAACCCTGCCGCGGCGGCGACGCGCTCGGCCGCCGTGGAGTGTCGCCGTTGGCGTAGCCGATGAGACTCTGAGTGGTGGCCCTCCATTCATCGATCTTGTCCGACGTCGGAGGGTAATCTAGGAGCAGTTGAGCTCGCGCCAAAGCTTCTGCTGGAGTGGTGGGTGGCAGTGGCGGAAGGCGCGAGGAGCGGGACGTGCTCGGACTTCTAAAGATGTTAGAAGGAGCAGTATCCCGTCCAGGCGACCGTGCCCCGCTCGTGCCAGCACGCTGGCGTGCATGCTGGTCTTGAGCGCCCCGAGATCCACCAGCTTGGTCTTGGCCCATCATGCGTATGGCACTGCGAGTGCCATGACGCTGTTGGTCTTGCGCCTCCTGAGAGTGGCGCGGAACATGTACAGTCACCGAGGTTTGTGCAGCTTTGTCCTTGGACCTGGCAGCACCATAAGCTTCCTCGTCGACGTCCATTCTTCCGCTGGCGTCCATTCCACCACCCGTTTGCTCCAACAGTGGCGGAAGTGACGTGGACGGAGCGGCTGCCGCCGAAGTCTTCTTCTTCGGTGGCATGTTGATGAAGGGAATGAAGATCTAGCTCGTGTGAACGCCGGATCAAGTTCACACAATCTCGACGCCCCCTACCTGGCGCGCCAAAGATGTCGGGGAGGCTGATCCACGAACACCTATGGGGCCGGCAGACCGAGCCCCTTTCGGTTCGGCGGGGGGCGGAGATCACACGAAGAGCAGATCGAGGCGAAGCACACGAGCGGTTTACCCAGCTTCGAAGCTCTCCGGAGAGAATACGCTCCTACTGCTACTTGTTTGATTATCTTGTGTTGCTCCAGAGAGAGAGCATAGTGTTTTTCTGGGTTCCGGACCAGTTGAACCAGCCGAACCTCCTCTATGTTGCGCATGGGCCTCCTTTTATACGCTAAAGGGGTCACCGACAGGTGGCAACGCAGAGAAGGGTACAAATGTAAAAAGTGAGGTGGTTGGTACAGTTACTTGTACAGTGCACCCTACCTAACCCTGACGGCAGGGGACAAGGGCATTAAATGCCCGTCTGAGTCGCCCAAACAGTGTAGAAAAGGACCGTTAGGGGCGCCACCGTTCGCCACGATGGCGATCTTGTCAGCTTCGCATGCCACTGCGCACCGCTGGCTGCACAGCCTCCCGCCACGCGTGCCTGGAGAGGCCCCCAGAGCGACACGTTGGTGGATGCGCTGGAGCGTGGGCACAGAGTGGCCGCCTGCCGCGGCAAGCGCCATGCCGCTGCTGTTATCTTGTCGGGTCCGAAAGCTTGTCGCTCACCGGGCCTCGAGGTACCTTGGTTGGTCTTCTCGGCAAGCTCCTCTTGCCGGGGCCTTGTTGCCTTGCCGGAGCGCGTGGCGCGTCGCGGCAAGTTCCTTGGAGTGCCTTGGTTGGCCTTCCCGGCAAGCTCCTCTTGCCGGGGCCTTGTCTCCTGAGCTTAAATACTTTGTTCTTGAATGGCTCCAAGGGAACCACGGAGGATCTTGGCGTTCGCCCGGCAAGCCTTGCCGCGGGGTGCTGCAACTGCCCGTGCACAAGTTCGGGGTACTAGGGTACCCCTATCCTAGTACACCGACAACCGGGTATTACCGATAAATAATATATAGGTGGAAAATGTTTCCGGTGGTGTTAATATATATAAGGCTCTACTAATTGCTAGAGGGCTTTTATATCGGCCTTAAAAGGCCTAGCGATGGAAGGCAACTTGGGCCACCAAGGCCCAAGTGGAGGTGGCGCCCCCTTTTCCAACTTGGGAAGGGAAGGGCGGCCAAATTGGAGTGGGACTCCTCCCCATCTTGGCCGGCCAAGGTGGAGGGACTTTCCCTCCCCTTGTGGCGCCCCTCCTCTACCCTCCAACCTATATATACTAGAGGATTTCCACCCTTTTACTACCTCTTGAGCACTGTGTTGGTTTTCCCATGAAGAGGAAAGGGTGATGCAGCAAAGTAGCTGATACGTCCATTTTGCGTCATGCTTTTATATCGATATTTATTGCATTATGGGTTGTTATTTCACATTATGTCACAATACTTATGTCTATTCTCTCTTATTTTATAAGGTTTACATAAAGGAGGGAGAATGCCGGCAGCAGGAATTCTGGGCTGGAAAAGGAGCAAATATTAGAGACATATTCTGCACAACTCCAAAAGTCCTGAAACTCCATGGAATACCTTATAATAAATAATGAAAAATCCTCACCAAATATGAAGACCAGGGGGCCGACACCCTTTCCACGAGGGTGGGGGGCGCCCCCCCTAGGGCGCGCCCCCTACCTCGTGGGCCCCTTGGTGGCTCTCCGATGACCATCTTCTCCTATATGAAGTCTTTCGTTGAGAAAAAAACCAGAAGCAACCTTTCAGGACGAAACTCTGCCGCCACGTGGCGGAACCTTGTCGGATCCAATCTAGAGATCCGGCAGAGCTGTTCTGCCGGGGAAACTTCCCTCCCGGAGGGGGAAATCACCGCCATCGTCATCACCAACGCTCCTCTCATCGGGAGAGAGCAATCTCCATCAACATCTTCATCAGCACCATCTCATCTCAAAACCCTAGTTCATCTCTTGTATCCAATTCTTGTCTCCAAGCCCGGGATTGGTGCTAGTAGGTTGCTAGTAGTGTTAATTACTCCTTGTAGTTGATGCTAGTTGGTTTAATTGGTGTAAGATCATATGTTCAGGTCCTTTATGCATATTATTACCCCTCTGATTATGAACATGAATATGCTTTGTGAGTAGTTACGTTTGTTCCTGAGGACAAGGGAGAAGTCTTGCTATTAGTAGTCATGTGAATTTGGTATTCGTTCAATATTTTGATGAAATGTATGTTGTCTAGCCTCTAGTGGTGTTATGTGAACGTCGACTACATAACACTTCACCATTATTTGGGCCTAGAGGAAGGCATTGGGAAGTAATAAGTAGATGATGGGTTGCTAGAGTGACAGAAGCTTAAACACTAGTTTATGCGTTGCTTCGTAAGGGGCTAATTTGGATCCATATGTTTCATGCTATGGTTAGGTTTACCTTAATACTTTTGTTGTAGTTGCGGATGCTTGCAATAGAGGTTAATCATAAGTGGGATGCTTATTCAAGTAAAAACAGCACCCAAGCACCGGTCCACCCACATGTCAAATTATCAAAATACCGAACGCGAATCATATGAACGTGATGAAAACTAGCTTGATGATATTCCCATGTGTCCTCGGGAGCGCTTTTCCTTATATAAGAGTTTGTCCAGACTTGTCCTTTGCTACAAAAAGGATTGGGCCACCTTGTTGCACTTTATTTACTTTTGTTACTTGTTGCTCGTTACAAATTATCTCATCACAAAACTATCTGTTACCACTTATTTCAGTACTTGCAGAGAATACCTTGCTGAAAACCGCTTATCATTTCCTTCTGCGCCTCATTAGGTTTGACACTCTTACTTATCGAAAGGACTACAATAGATCCCTTATACTTGTGGGTCATCAAGACTCTTTTCTGGCGCCATTGCCGGGGAGTGAAGCGCCTTTGGTAGGTGGAATTTGGTAAGGAAAAATTTATATAGTGTGCTGAAACTTACTGTCACTTGTTACTATGGAAGTAATCCTCTGAGGGGCTTGTTTGGGGTATCTTCACCCCGACCAGTAGAGCAAATAGTTTCCTCAACCTACTAAACCTATTGAAAATGAAATTCCCTATGAGTATCCTTCGGGTATGATAGAAAAACTGCTAGCTAATCCTTTTACAGGAGATGGAACAAAGCATCCCGATGAACACCTAATATATGTGGATAAAGTTTGTGGATTATTTAAGCTTGCAGGTATACCCGATGATGTTGCTAAGAAGAAGGTCTTACCTCTTTGAAGGGAGACGCATTGACATGGTATAGGCTATGTGATGATACGAGATCATGGAACTATGGAAGATTGAAATTGGAATTTCATCAAAAGTATTACCCTATGCATCTTGTTCATCATGACCGCAATTATATATATAATTTTTGGCCTCGCGAAGGATAAAGCATCGCTCAATCTTGGGGGAGGCTTAAATCAATGTTATATTCATGCCCCAATCATGAGCTCCCAAGAGAAACAATTCTTCAAAAAAATTATGCTCGGCTTTTTTAAAATAATCGCATCATGCTCGATACTTCTTGTGTTGGCTCTTTTATGATGAAGACTCTTGGATTTAGATGGGATTTATTGGATAGAATTAAACGCAACTCTGAAGATTGGGATCTCGACAAAGGTAAGGAGTCAGGTATGACACCTAAGTTTGATTGTGTTAAATCTTTTGTGGATACCGATACTTTCCGTAAGTTTAGCACTAAATATGGACTTGATTCTGAGATAGTAGCTTCTTTCTGTGAATCTTTTGCTACTTATGTTGATCTCCCTAAGGAGAAGTGGTTTAAATATCATCCTCCCATAGAAGTAAAAGTAGCTGCACCTATTAAAGTTGAAGAAAAGACTATCACTTATAATGATCCTATTGTTCCTACTTGTTATGTTGATAAACCACCTTTCCCTGTTAGGATAAAGGATCATGCTAAAGCTTCAACTGTGGTTCGTAAAAGCAATATTAAAACATATACACCTCCTGAGAAAGTTAAAGTTGAACCTAATATTGCTATTGTTAAAGATCTCTTGTCTGATAATATTGATGGGCATGTTATTTAGTTATGCGGTGAAACTGCTAGAATTGCTAAACCTTGTGCTAAAGATAAAAATAGACCTGTGGTAGGCATGCCTGTTATTTCTATTAAAATAGGAGATCATTGTTATCATGGCTTATGTGATATGGGTGCTAGTGCTAGTGCAATACCTATTGACTTATACAAATAAATTAT
The DNA here is from genome assembly GCF_018294505.1 of Triticum aestivum. Lineage (NCBI taxonomy): Eukaryota > Viridiplantae > Streptophyta > Magnoliopsida > Poales > Poaceae > Triticum > Triticum aestivum. Next base: position 470,813,481 of record NC_057809.1, read on the forward strand.
GCATGACATTGCACCTGTTGATTTATAAGAAATTGATGTTACTATTAAACTGGCTAATAGAGATACTATTTCACCAATGGGAATTATTAGGGATGTAGAAGTCTTGTGTGGGAAAACTAAATATCCTGCTGATTTTCTTATTGTTGGTTCCCCACAAGATAACTTTTGTCCAATTATATTTGGTAGACCCTTCTTAAATACTGTTAATGCTACCATAGATTGCACAAGGGATGTTGTTACTGTCGGCTTAGATGATATGACTCATGAGTTTAATTTCTCTAAATTTAGTAAACGACACCGTGAAGAAGAATTGCCTAGTAAGGATGAAATTATTGGTCTTGCTTCTATTGCCATACCTCCTAGTGATCCTTTAGAACAATATTTACTAGACCATGAGAATGATATGTTTATGAATGAAAGAAGGGAAATAGATGAAGTATTCTTTAAACAGGAACCTATTCCGAAACACAATTTTCCTGTTGAAATCCTAGGGGATCCCCCTCCACCTAAGGGTGATCCCATGTTTGAGCTTAAACCGTTGCCTGGTAATCTTAAATATGCTTATCTTGATGAAAAGAAGATATATCCTATTATGATTAGTGCTGACCTTTCAGAGCATGAAGAAGAAAGATTTTTGAAAACTCTAAAGAAGCACCGTGTTGCTATTGGATATACTCTTGATGATCTTAAGGGCATTAGTTGTCAACATAAAATAAATTTGGAAGCGGATGCCAAACCAGTTCGTGATCCTCAACGACGTCTGAATCCTAAAATGAAAGAAGTGGTAAGAAAAGAAGGGAGGTATAATTTATCCCGTTGCTGATAGTTAGTGGGTAAGTCATGTTCATTGTGTCCCTAAGAAGGGAGGTATTACTGCTGTTCCTAATGATAAAGATGAATTGATTCCACAAAGAATTATTACAGGTTATAGGATGGTAATTGATTTCCGCAAATTAAATAAGGCTACTAAGAAAGATCATTACCCCTTACCTTTTATCAATCAAATGCTAGAAAGATTATGCAAGCATACACATTACTGATTTCTAGATGGTTATTCTGGTTTCTCTCAAATACCTGTGTCGGCTAAAGATCAATCAAAGACTACTTTTACATGCCCTTTTGGTACTTTTGCTTATAGACGTATGCCTTTTGGTTTATGTAATGCACCTGCTACCTTTCAAAGATGCATGATGGCTATATTCTCTGACTTCTATGAAAAGATTTGTGAGGTTTTCATGGACGACTTTTCCTTCTATGGATCTTCTTTTGATGATTGGTTGAGCAATCTTGATCGAGTTTTGCAGATATGTGAAGAAACTAATCTTGTCTTGAATTGGGAAAAGTGTCACTTTATGGTTAATGAAGGTATTGTCTTGGGGCATAAAGTTTCTGAAAGAGGTATTGAAGTTGATAAAGCCAAGGTTGATGCTAATGAAAAGATGCCATGTCCCAAGGACATCAAAGGTATAAGAAGTTTCCTTGGTCACACCGGATTTTATAGGAGGTTCATTAAGGACTTCTCAAAAATTTCTCGGCCTCTGACTAATTTATTACAAAAAGATATACCATTTGTCTTTGATGATGATTGTGTAGAAGCATTTGAAATACTTAAGAAAGCATTAGTCTCTGCACCTATTGTTCAGCCACCTAATTGGAATTTACCCTTTGAAATTATGTGTGATGCTAGCGATTATGATGTAGGTGTTGTTTTAGGGCAAAGAGTTGATAAGAAATTAAATGTTATCCATTATGCTAGTAAGACCCTAGACAATGCTCAAAGAAATTATGCTACTACTTAAAAAGAACTTTTAGCATTTGTATTTGCTTGTGATAAGTTCAGACCTTATATTGTTGATTCTAAAGTAACTATCCACACTGATCATGCTGCTATTAAATATCTTATGGAGAAGAAATATGCTAAACCTAGACTTATTAGATGGGTTCTCTTGCTACAAGAATTTGATTTGCATATTGTTGATAGAAAAGGAGCTGAGAACCCCGTTGTAGACAACTTATCTAGGTTAGAGAATGTTCTTGATGACCCACTACCTATTGATGATAGCTTTCCTGATGAACAATTAAATGTCATAAGTACTTCTCGTAGTACCCCTTGGTATGCTGATTATGCTAATTACATAGTTGCTAAATTTATACCACCTAGCTTCACATACCAACAAAAGAAAAAGTTCTTCTATGATTTGAGACATTACTTTTGGGATGACCCACATCTTTATAAAGAAGGAGTAGATGGTGTTATTAGATGTTGTGTACCTGAGCATGAACAGGAATGGATCCTACGCAAGTGCCACTCCAAAACTTTTGGAGGACACCATGTGGGAGATAGAACAACACATAAGGTATTGCAATCCGGTTTTTATTGGCCTACTCTCTTCAAGGATGCTCGTAAGTTTGTCCTATCCTGTGATGAATGTCAAAGAATTGGTAATATTAGTAGACGTCAAGAAATGCCTATGAATTATTCACTTGTTATTGAACCATTTGATGTTTGGGGCTTTGATTATATGGGACATTTTCCTGCCTCTAATGGATATACACATATTTTAGTTGATGTTGATTATGTTACTAAGTGGGTAGAAGCTATTCCAACTAGTAGTGTTGATCATAACACTTCTATTAAAATTCTTAAAGAAGTTATTTTTCCGAGGTTTGGAGTCCCTAGATATTTAATGACTGATGGTGGTTCACATTTTATTCATGGTGCTTTCCGTAAAATGCTTGCTAAATATGACATCAATCATAGCATTGCATCTCCGTATCACCCACAGTCTAGTGGTCAACTAGAATTGAGTAATAGAGAACTCAAATTAATTCTGCAAAAGACTGTCAATAGGTTTAGAAAGAATTGGTCCAAGAAACTTGATGATGCATTATGGGCCTATAGAACTGCATATAAAAATCCCATGGGTATGTCTCCGTATAAAATGGTTTATGGAAAAGCATGTCACTTACCTCTCGAACTAGAACATAAGGCATATTGGGCTATTAAAGAGCTCAACTATGATTTTAAACTTGCCGGTGAAAAGAGGTTATTTGATATTAGCTCACTTGATGAATGGAGAACCCAAGCTTATGAAAATGCCAAGTTGTTTAAAGAAAAGGTTAAAAGATGGCATGACAAAAGGATACAAAAGCGTGAGTTTAATGTAGGTGATTATGTATTGCTATACAACTCTCGTTTAAGATTTTTTGCAGGAAAACTTCTCTCTAAATGGGAAGGCCCCTATGTTATCGAGGAGGTCTATCGTTCCGGTGCCATAAAAATCAACAACTTCGAAGGCACAAATCCGAAGGTGGTAAATGGTTAGAGAATTAAACATTATATCTCAGGTAATCCCATAAATATTGAAACCAATATTATTGAAACTGTAACCCCGGAGGAATACATAAGGGACACTTTCCAGAACGTTTCAGACTCCGAAAAGGAATAGGTATGTGGTACGATAAGTAAACCGACTCCAAAACAATTTTTAAGGCAATATTTCTCCGTTTTGGAATATTTAGAAAAATATAAAATTAAGTAGCAGTCCGGGAAGGACATGAGGGCCCCACGAGGGTGGAGGGCGCCCCCCTACCTCGTGAGCTCCTCGTGTACCTTCCGGACACCGTTTTCTTGCATGATACGTATTTTGGTCGGTAAAAATTCACTATATATTCTCCTGAAGGTTTTGACTCCCGTATCACGCAACTATCCTCTATTTTTGTTTCGAGCTGTCCCGCTGCAGATTAGATCAACATTTCTTCCCCCGATTTGGAAGGAGAAATCTATGTGGATGATTACTTAGCTAATCCTAAGGTCTATGGAGATGTGAAGCACAATGGTTGGACCATGGAGGAAGAAGAGGACTATGAACCCAATGGGAAGGAGGAGACGAGCTCAGATGAAGATGAAGCCCCATTACCTCAAACTGGGGATATGCACGTGGAGTTCAAAAAGTCAAGTCTCCCTGATAGGGTAAAGAAACTAAATTTTGACTTTATCCCTTTTCCTCTCTTGCAGGAAAATAAGCAGGACCAATGCAAAAAGATATTAACCCTGGAGTGGGAGATTGAAGATTCGAGGGATCAAAATGCCGTCCTCAAGCATAAATTAAGGGAGAAGTCTATGCCATCAACTAACTCAATAACACATCCACCTTATTCACCAACCAAGGAGATATAGTAACATGGGTATGGGCACTCCCCTTGGCAACTGCCAAGCTTGGGGGAGGTGCCCCGGTATCGTATCACAATCACAACTCCTATCTTTACCGTTTTCCTTAGTTCGATCCTATTAGTAGTATTTTGATCTAGTAGAATAAAGTTTATGGCATGATCTAGTTTTGAGTTTTACCTTATGATCTCTCTATGTAATCGAGTCCGTGAGCTGTATAATAAAGATTAGTGTTGAGTCAAGGGCTTGATTTTCTTGCTATGATCTTGGGTGAATAAAAGAAAAGAGAAAAAGAATAAGAAGACACAAAAGTTCATATTGATCTTATTGATAGTAATGACTTCACATAGAAAGAGTGTGATGATTAAAAGTTGTTGGGAGTTGGCAGACATAGCTTTGGTCATCGTTGCAATTAATAGGAAGTAATAAGGAAAGAGAGGTTTCACATATAAATATACTATTATTGACATCTTTTATGATTGGGAGCACTCATCAAAATATGACATGCTAAAGAGTTGATGTTGGACAAGGAAGACAACGTAATGGGTTATGTTTTCTTATATCTGAGATAAAGTATGTTGTCATGGATCATCCAACATGTTGAGCTTGCCTTTACCCCTCATGCTAGTTAAATTCTCAGCACCAAGTAGAGATACTACTTGTGCTTCCAAATACCCTTAAACCAGTTTTGCCATGAGAGTCCACCATATCTACCTATGGATTGAGTAAGATCCTTCAAGTAAGTTGTCATCGGTGCAAGCAATAAAAATTGCTCTAAATACGTATGATTAGTGTGGGAGAAATAAGCTTTATACAATCTTGTGATGTGGAAGTAATAAAAGTGACGGACTGCATAATAAAGGTTCATATCACAAGGGGAAATATAAAGTGACATTCTTTCGCATTAAGATTTTGTGCATCCAACCATAAAAGTGCATGGCAACCTCTGCTTCCCTCTGCGAAGGGCCTATCTTTTATTATTATCTTCTACCTTATGCAAGTGTCGTGGTGATCTTCGCCTCTCCCTTTTTCATTTTATCCTTTGGCAAGCCCAGCATGTTGGAAAGAACCTGATATATATATATATATATATATATATATATATATATATATCTAATTGGATATAGGGGGCATGAGTTATTATTGTTGACATTACCCTTGAGGTAAAAGGTTGTGGGGCGAAACTATAAGCCCCTATCTTTCTCTGTGTCCGATTAAAACTCCGTGACCACAAGTATTGCGCGAGTGTTAGCAATTATGAAGGACTAGATTATAGTTGAGTATGTGGACTTGCTTTTTAGCTCTGACATAGACTCTTTCTAATGTTATGATAAATTGCAATTGCTTCAATGACTGAGGTTATAGTTTGTTGGTTCTCAATAAGGTTTCTGATTCATACTTTTGCATTGTGAATAGATCATCACTTGAACATAAGTAATCATATGACAATATCTATGTATGTTGTTGTTATGAGAATAATCGTGATGCCCTCATGTCTGTATTTTATTTTTTATCGATGCCTCTACCTCTAAACATGGGGACATATTTATTGTTATCGGCTTTCGCTTGAGGACAAGCGAGGTCTAAGCTTGGGGGAGTTGATACATCCATTTTGCATCATGCTTTTATATCAATATTTATTGCATTATGGGCTGTTATTTCACATTATGTCACAATACTTATGGCTATTCTCTCTTATTTTATAAGGTTTACATAAAGGAGGGAGAATGCCGGCAGCTGCAATTTTGGGCTGGAAAAGGAGCAAATATTAGAGACCTATTGTGCACAACTCCAAAAGTCCTGAAACTCCATGGAATACCTTATAATAAATAATGAAAAATCCTCGCCAAAGATGAAGAGCAGGGGGCCACACCCTTTCCACGAGGGTGGGGGGCGCCCCCCTAGGGCGTGCGCCCCTACCTTGTGGGCCCCCTGGTGGCTCTCCGATGACCATCTTCTGCTATATGAAGTCTTTCCTTGAGAAAAAACAGAAGCAACCTTTCGGGACGAAACTCCGCCGCCTGGGATCCAATCTAGAGCTCCGGCAGAGCTGTTCTGCCGGGGAAACTTCCCTCCCGGAGGGGGAAATCATCGCCATCGTCATCACCAACGCTCCTCTCATTTTGGGAGAGGGCAATCTCCATCAACATCTTCATCAGCACCATCTCATCTCAAAACCCTACTTCATCTCTTGTATCCAATTCTTGTCTCCAAGAACGGGATTGGTGCTAGTAGGTTGCTAGTAGTGTTAATTACTCCTTGTAGTTGATGCTATTTGGTTTAATTGGTGGAAGATCATATGTTCAGATCCTTTATGCATATTATTACCCCTCTGATTATGAACATGAATATGCTTTGTGAGTAGTTACGTTTGTTCCTGAGGACAAGGGAGAAGTCTTGCTATTAGTAGTGATGTGAATTTGGTATTCGTTCGATATTTTGATGAAATGTATGTTGTTTAGCCTCTAGTGGTGTTATGTGAACGTCGACTACATAACACTTTACCATTATTTGGGCCTAGAGGAAGGCATTGGGAAGTAATAAGTAGATGATGGGTTGCTAGAGTGACAGAAGCTTAAACCCTAGTTTATGTGTTGCTTCGTAAGGGGCTAATTTGGATCCATATAGTTCATGCTATGGTTAGGTTTACCTTAATACTTTTGTTGTAGTTGCGGATGCTTGCAATAGAGGTTAATCATAAGTCGGGTGCTTGTTCAAGTAAGAACAGCACCCAAGCACAGGTCCACCCACATGTCAAATTATCAAAGTACCGAACGTGAATCATATGAACGTGATGAAAACTAGCTTGACGATATTCCCATGTGTCCTCGGGAGCGCTTTTCCTTATATAAGAGTTAGTCCAGGCTTGTCCTTTGCTACAAAAAGGATTGGGCCACCTTTCTGCACTTTATTTACTTTTGTTACTTGTTGCTCGTTACAAATTATCTCATCACAAAACTATCTGTTACCACTTATTTCAGTACTTGCAGAGAATACCTTGCTAAAAACCTCTTATCATTTCCTTCTGCTCCTTGTTGGGTTCGACACTCTTACTTATCGAAAGGACTACGATAGATCCCCTATACTTTTGGGTCATTAGTAGTGTAAGTATTTCCCTCAGTTTTTTAGAACCAAGGTATCAATCCAGTAGGAGACTACACGCAAGTCCCTCGTACCTGCACAAACAAATAAGAACCTCGCAACCAACGCGATAAAGGGGTTGTCAATCCCTTCACGGTCACTTACGAGAGTGAGATCTAATAGAGATAATAAGATAAATATTTTTGATATTTTTATGATATAGATAGGAAAATAAAGATTGCAAAGTAAAATAGATTGGAAACTTATATGATAAAAGATAGACCCGGGGGGCATAGGTTTCACTAGTGGCTTCTCTCAAGATAGCATAAGTATTACGGTGGGTGAACAAATTACTGTCGAGCAATTGATATAAAAGTGCATAATTATGAGAATGTCTAGGCATGATCATGTATATAGGCATCACGTTTGCGACAAGTAGACCGAAATGATTCTGCATCTACTACTATTACTCCTCACATCGACCGCTATCCAGCATGCATCTAGAGTATTAAGTTCATAAGAACAGAGTAACGCATTAGGCAAGATGACATGATGTAGAGGGATAAACTCAAGCATTATGATATAAACCCCATCTTTTTATCCTCGATGGCAACAATACAATACGAGCCTTGCTGCCCCTGCTATCACTGGGAAAGGACACCGCAAGATTGAACTCAAAGCTAAGCACTTCACCCATTGCAAGAAAGATCAATCTAGTAGGCCAAACCAAACTGATAATTCAAAGAGACTTGCAAAGATAACCAATCATACATAAAATATTTCAGAGAAGAATCAAATATCATTCATAGATAAACTTGATCATAAACCCACAATTCATCGGATCTCGACAAACACACCGCAAAAAGATTTACATCGAATAGATCTCCAAGAAGATCGAGGAGAACATTGTATTGAGATCGAAAGAGAGATAAGAAGCCATCTAGCTAATAACTATGGACCCGAAGGTCTATGGTAAACTACTCACACATCATCGGAGAGGCTATGGTGTTGATGTAGAAGCCCTCCGTGATCGATTCCCCCTCCGGCGGAGCTCCGGAAAAGGCCCCAAGATGGGATCTCTTGGGTACAGAAGGTTGCGGCGGTGGAAATAGGCTTTCGTGGTGCTCCTTGATGTTTTCGGGGTATATGAATATATATAGGAGGAAGAAGTAGGTCGGTGGAGCTACGAGGGGCCCACGAGGGTGGGGGCGCGCCCAGGGGGGCAGGCGCGCCTCCCTGCCTCGTGGCCTCCTCATTTCTTTCTTGACGTCTACTCCAAGTCCCCTGGATCACGTTTGTGCCAAAAATAACTCTCCCGAAGGTTTCATTCCATTTGGATTCTGTTTGATATTCCTTTTCTACGAAACACCGAAATAGGCAAAAAAACAACAATTTGCACTGGGCCTTGGGTTAGTAGGTTAGTCTCAAAAATAATATAAAAGTGTATAATAAAGCCCATTAAACATCCAAAACAGATAATTTAATAGCATGGAACAATCAAAAATTATAGTTACGTTGGAGACGTGTCAAGCATCCCCAAGCTTAATTCCTGCTCGTCCTCGAGTAGGTAAATGATAAAAACAGAATTTTTGATGTGGAATGCTACCTAGCATAATTCTCAATGTAATTTTCTTTATTGCGGCATGAATGTTCAGATCTGAAAGATTCAAGACAAAAGTTTAATATTGACATAAAAATAATAATACTTCAAGCATACTAACTAAGCAATCATGTCTTCTCAAAATAACATGGCAAAAGAAAGTTCATCCCTACAAAATCATATAGTTTGGTCGTGCTCCATTTTCATCACAAAAGAATGCTCTCATCATGCACAACCCCGATTACAAGCCAAGCAATTGTTTCATACTTTAGTAATCTCAAACTTTTTTCAACTTTCACGCCAAGGTTGTCAGAATCGCGATTCTGTTATACGATTCTACGACTTTACGATCCAAACTAACCCCTATGATTCTACGATTTTAGTTCATAGAATCTACGTTTCTACGATCCTGATAGTGAAGATTCTACGATTTGTGATCTTACCATCGGAGCTCCGATCCGATTCAAAATCGCGATTCTGACAACCTTGTTTCACGCAATACATGAGCGTGAGCCATGGATATATCACAATGGGTGGAATAGAATATGATGATGGGGGTTATGTGGAGAAGACAAGAAAAGGAGAAAGTCTCACATCGACGTGGCTAATCAACGGGCTAGGGAGATGCCCATCAATTGATGTCAATGCAAGGAGTAGGGATTGCCATGCAACGGATGCACTAGAGCTATAAATGTATGAAACCTCAACAAAAGAAACTAAGTGGGTGTGCATCCAACTTGCTTGCTCACGAAGACCTAGGGCATTTGAGGAAGCCCATTGTTGGAATATACAAGCCAAGTTCTATAATGAAAAATTCCCACTAGTATATGAAAGTGACAAAACAATAGACCCTCTATCATAAAGATCATGGTGCTACTTTGAAGCACAAGTGTGGAAAAAGAGGATAGTAGCATTGTCCCTTTTTATTTCTTTTCTTCTTCTTCTTTTTTTCTTTTTCTTTTGGGCCTTTCTCTTTTTTTATTTGGGACAATGCTATATTAATGATGATCATCACACTTCTATTTATTTACAACTCAATGATTACAACTCGATACTAGAACAAAATATGACTCTATATGAATGCCTCCGGCGGTGTACCGGGAAGGGCAATGAATCAAAAGTGACATGTATGATAAATTATGCATGGTGGCTTTGCCACAAATACAATGTCAACTACATGATCATGCAAAGAAATATGACAATGATGAAGCGTGTCATAAATGAAACGGTGGAAATTTGCATGGCAATATATCTCGAAATGGCTATGGAAATGCCATAATAGGTAGGTATGGTGGCTGTTTTGAGGAAGATATAAGGAGGCTTATCTGTGATAGAGCATATCATATCACGGGGTTTGGACGCACCGGCGAAGTTTGCACCAACTCTCAAGGTGAGAAAGGGCAATGCACGGGGCCGAAGAGGCTAGCAATGATGGAAGGGTGAGAGTGCGTATAATCCATGGACTCAACATTAGTCATAAAGAACTCACATACTTATTGCAAAAATCTACAAGTCATCAAAAACCAAGAATTACGCGCATGCTCCTAGGGGGTAGATTGGTAGGAAAAGACCATCGCTCTTCCCTGACCGCCACTCATAAGGAAGACAATCAAATAACACCTCATGTTTCAAATTTTTTACACAACGGTTACCATACGTGCATGCTACGGGACTTGCAATCTTCAACACAATTATTTCTCAAATTCACAACTACTCAACTAGCACACTCTAATATCACCATATTTATATCTCAAAACAATTATCAAGTATCAAACTTCTCATAGTATTCAATGCACTTTCTATGATAGTTTTTATTATACCCATCTTTGATTCCTATCATATTAGGACTAATTTCATAACCAAAGCAAATTACCATGCTGTTCTAAGGGACTCTCAAAATAATATAAGTGAAGCATGAGAGATCAATAATTTCTATAAAATAAAACCACCACCTTGCTCTAAAAGATATAAGTGAAGCACTAGAGCAAAATTGTCTAGCTCAAAAGATATAAGTGAAACACATAGAGTATTCAAATAAATCCCAATTCATGTGTGTCTCTCCCAAAAGGTGTGTACAGCAAGGATGACTGTGGTAACCTAAAAAGCAAAGACTCAAATCATACAAGACGCTCCAAGCAAAACACATATCATGTGGTGAATAAAAATATAGCCTCAAGAAAAATTAACGACGAAAGAAGATGAAAGAGGGGATGCCTTCTAGGGAATCCACAAGCTTAGGCTTTTGGTTGTCCTTGAATTTTACCTAGGGGTGCCTTGGGCATCCCCAAGCTTAGGCTCTTGCAATTCTTTATTCCAAAATCCATCAAATCCTTACCCAAAACTTGAAAACTTCACAACACAAAACTCAACAGAAAATCTCATGAGCTCTGTTAGTATAAGAAAACAAATCACCACTTAAGGTACTGTAATGAACTCATTATTTATTTATATTGGTGTTAAACCTACTATATTCCAACTTCTCTATGGTTCATACCCTCCGATACTAACCATAGATACATCAAAATAAGCAAACAACACATGAAAAAAACAGAATCTGTCAAAAACAGAACAGTCTGTAGTAATCTGTAGGTTTCGAATACTTCTGTAACCCCAAAAATTCTGAAATAAACTGGTGGATGTGAGAAATTTGTCTATTAATCATCTGCAAAAATAATCAACCTAATCTCACTCCCCAGTAAAAAAATGGCAGCAAATCTTGTGAGCGCTAAAGTTTCTGTTTTTTACAGCATGATTGCTAAAACTTCCCTCAAGTCTTCCCAAAGGTTCTACTTGGCACAAACACTAATTAAAAGAATAAAACCACATCTAAACAGAGGCTAGATGAATTGTTTATTACTAAACAGGAACAAAAAACAAGAAAAAATAAAATTGGGTTGCCTCCCAACAAGCACTATTGTTTAACGCCCCTAGCTAGGCATTCATAATTTCAATGATGCTCACATGAAAAATAAGATTTGAAGCACAAAGAGAGCATCATGAAACACGTGAAAAACACATCTAAGTCTAACATACTTCCTATGCATAGGCATCTTAAAGGCAAACAAATTATCATAGCAAGCAAAAACTAGCATATGCAAGGAAGCGGAAAGAAACAATAGCAATCTCAACATAACGAGAGGTAATTTAGTAACATGAAAATTTCTACAATCATATTTTCCTCTCTCATAATAATTACATGTGGGATCATAAGAAAATTCAACAAAATAGCTATCACATAAAATATTTTCAACACGATCAGCATGCATGCAAAGTTGACACTCTTCCAAAATAGTGGGATTAACATTAACTAAAGTCATGACCTCTCCAAACCCACTTTTATCAAAAATTTCATAAGATTGAACATTCTCCAAATATGTGGCATCTAAATTTGACACTCTTCCAAACCCACTTTCAATAATATTGCAAACACTATTACCGATCTCATATTCATCATGGGGCTTAAATAAATTTTCAAGATCAAAAGAAGAATCACCCCAACCATGATCATTGCAACAAGTAGAGGACATAGCAAAACTAGCATCCCAAAGATTAGAGTTTTGCATATTATTAGCAAAATTGACACTAATAGAATTTATAATAACATCATTGCAACCATGCTTTTCATCGAAGGAACTATCAAGTATGGGTGCAATAGCAACGATCTCATGTTTAACATAAGAAACTATACCAAATTCATCTTCATAAATATTGGCATCATGGCCACAAGAATAGCAAGCATCATGTTCATTAAGGGATATTTCAATCAAATCATCAGAATCATAATTATCTATAGATTCATGCATATCATTATTTTCTTCCAAAGCAACGATCATTCTTTCAATAAATTCTTTGATATAGACATTATGAGCATAGTTTTCATAGCAATATTTAAGTATGTCAAAATTTTCCGATTCATAGAGAGTAATATCATACTTTCCAATCAAAGAAGCAACTTCATAAGCACCCTTAAAAGCAACAAATTCTTAAATTTGTTCGATATCGTAGTAACTATAAATAACCTTTGCATAAGAAGATAATATTTAATTATCATTAAACTCACATAGGTAGGGGATGTGTTTTTTAGGGTTCTTAGAGCAACAAGTAAAATCAAAAATTTCACAAAGATTCCAAGCATAACACAACAATCTGTTTACTTGATCCCATAAGAGTCTCCCTTTTTCAGACAAACGGTGACACACAAAATGAGCATGATCATCTAAAGATTTCCCATCAACTAGGCTAGTTGGGGTTTCAGCACGAGTGCATAAGGATCAAAGATGATCCAAGTAGAACACTTTAAGTGGATCCATATTAATAGATTTTTAGCAAGCAACGATGCAAGCAAATAGAAGGCACGTGGAAACACAAAGAAAGATACATACGGGAATAAGGTGAATGGAAAAAATTGTGAATAAAACGGCAAGGGTGAAGTGGGGGAGAGGAAAACGAGAGGCAAATGGCAAATAATGTAATGTGAGGGATAAGAGTTTGTGATGGGTACATGGTATGTCTTGACTTGTGCGTAGATCTCCCCGGCAATGATGCCAAAAATCCTTCTTGCTACCTCTTGAGCACTACATTTGTTTTCCCTTGAAGAGGAAAGGGTGATGCAGCAAAGTAGCATAAGTATTTCCCTCAGTTTTTGAGAACCAAGGTATCAATCCGGTAGGAGACTACACGCAAGTCCCTCATACCTGCACAAACAAATAAGAACCTCGCAACCAACGCGATAAAGGGGTTGTCAATCCCTTCACGGTCACTTATGAGAGTGAGATCTGATAGAGATAATAAGATAAATACTTTTGGTATTTTTATGATATAGATAGGAAAATAAAGATTGCAAAGTAAAATAGATTGGAAACTTATATGATAAAATATAGACCCGGGGGCCATAGGTTTCACTAGTGGCTCCTCTCAAGATAGCATAAGTATTACGGTGGGTGAACAAATTACTATCAAGAAATTGATAGAAAAGTGCATAATTATGAGAATATCTAGGCATGATCATGTATATAGGCATCACGTCCGCGACAAGTAGACCAAAACGATTCTGCATCTACTACTATTACTCCACACATCGACCGCTATCCAGCATGCATCTAGAGTATTAAGTTCATAAGAACAGAGTAACGCATTAGGCAAGATGACATGATGTAGAGGGATAAACTCAAGCAATATGATATAAACCCCATCTTTTTATCCTCGATGACAACAATACAATACGTGCCTTGCTGCCCCTGCTGTCACGGGGAAAGGACACCGCAAGATTGAACCCAAAGCTAAGCACTTCACCCATTGTAAGAAAGATCAATCTAGTAGGCCAAACCAAACTGATAATTCGAAGAGACTTGCAAAGATAACCAATCATACATAAAAGATTTCAGAGAAGAAACAAATATTGTTCATAGATAAACTTGATCATAAACCCACAATTCATCGGATCTCGACAAACACACCGCAAAAAGAGTTACATCGAATAGATCTCCGAGAAGATCGAGGAGAACATTGTATTGAGATCCAAAGAGCGAGAAGAAGCCACCTAGCTAATAAATATGGACCCGAAGGTCTATGGTAAACTACTCACACATCATCGGAGAGGCTATGGAGTTGATGTAGAAGCCCTGTGTGATCGATTCCCCCTCCGACGGAGCTCCGGAAAAGGCCCCAAGATGGGATCTCTTGGGTACAGAAGGTTGCGGCGGTGGAAATAGGGTCTCATGGTGCTCCTTGATGTTTTCGGGGTATATGAATATATGTAGGAGGAAGAAGTAGGTCGGTGGAACTGCGAGGGGCCCACGAGGGTGGGGGCGCGCCTCCCTGCCTCGTGGCCACCTCGTTTATTTCTTGACGTCTACTCCAAGTCCCGTGGATCACGTTTGTTCCAAAAATAACTCTCCCGAAGGTTTCATTCCGTTTGATATTCCTTTTTTGCGAAACATTGAAATAGGCAAAAAAACAAAAATTTGCACTGGGCCTTGGGTTAGTAGGTCAGTCCCAAAAATAATATAGAAGTGTATAATAAGGCCCATTAAACATCCAAAACAGATAATATAATAGCATGGAGCAATCAAAAATTATAGATACGTTGGAGACGTATCACCTTTGAATACACAAGTTCTGGAGTCTCCTAGTTCTTCTGGTTGGTCCTATAGTTAACTAATTAGAGCTATACTAATCCTCATAATTAGAAGCCCCGTGTAGTTATAATATCCTCTCTCTAATTCTCCAGCGACGATTAGCTCTAGACGGCGAAGCTCTGCCGGATCGTGAAGGTTGCATGCTTGCAACCAAGTAGAAAGGTTGTGCTTTCGTTCTTCGGTTCGAGGGACTGTTCATGGGTGGTTCGCGAGATCATTCATCGACGGTTCGATGGACTCCAAGTATGTTCTACACCACATGTTCTTTTCCACTGCAACTCGGTGACGGTAACTATCGTGATCACACCCTAGAGGCAATAATAAAGTTGTTATTTATATTTCCTTATATCATGATAAATATTTATTATTTATGCTAGAATTATATTAACCGGAAACTTAGTACATGTGTGAATACATAGATAAAACAGAGTGTCCCTAGTATGCTTCTACTTGACTAGCTCGTTAATCAAAGATGGTTAAGTTTCCTAACCATAGACATGTGTTGTCATTTGATGAACGTGATCACATCATTAGAGAATGATGTGATGGACAAGACCCATCCGTTAGCTTAGCATAATGATCGTTAAGTTTTATACATACTTTTGGAGAAGCCTGTATTTACAAGAAAGTGAGTGGGAGTTGTGTAGCATTTCTAATATTATATGTGGATGAAATATTGTTGATTGGAAATAATACAAAATTTCTGAATAGCATAAAAGGATACTTGAATAAGAATTTTTCAATGAAAGACCTCGGTGAAGCTGCTTATATATTGGGCATCAAGATCTATAGAGATAGATCAAGACGCTTAATTGGACTTTCACAAAGCACATACCTTGATAAAGTTTTGAAGAAGTTCAAAATGGATCAGTCAAAGAAAGGGTTCCTGCTTCTGTTACAAGGTGTGAAGTTGAGTCAGACTCAATGCCCGACCACTTCAAAAGATAGAGAGAAAATGAAAGTCATTCCCTATGCCTCAGCCATAGGTTCTATCATGTATACAATGTTGTGTACCAGACCCATGTGTGCCTTGCTATAATTTTAGCAGGGAGGGACCAAAGTAACCCTGGAGTGGATCACTAGACAGCGGTCAAGAACATCCTGAAATACCTGAAAAGTACAAAGTATATGTTTCCTGTTTATGGAGGTGACAAAGAGCTGGTCGTAAATGGTTACATAGATGCAAGCTTTGACACTAATCCGGATGACTCAAAGTGATACATATTTATATTGAATGTTGGAGCTGTAAGTTGGTGCAGTTCCAAGCAGAGCGTCGTGGCGGGATCTACGTGTGAAGCGGAGTACATAGCTGCTTCGGAAGCAGCAAATGAAGGAGTCTGGGTGAAGGAGTTCATATCCTATCTAGGTGTAATACCTAGTGCATCGGGTCCAATGAAAATCTTTTGTGACAATACTGGAGCAATTGCCTTAGCGAAGGAATCCAGATTTCACAAGAGAACCAAACACATCAAGAGACGCTTCAATTCCATCCGCGATCAAGTCAAGGAGGGAGACATAGAGATTTGCAAGATACATACAAATCTAAATGTTGCAGACCCATTGACTAAACCTCTTCCACAAGCAAAACATGACCAGCACCAAGATTCCATGGGTGTTAGAATCATTACTATGTAATATAGATTATCGACTCTAGTTCAAGTGGGAGACTGAAGGAATATGCCCTAGAGGCAATAATAAAGTTGTTATTTATATTTCCTTATATCATTATAAATGTTTATTATTCATACTAGAATTGTATTAACCGGAAACTTAGTACATGTGTGAATATATAGACAAAACAGAGTGTCCCTAGTATGCTTCCACTTGACTAGCTCGTTAATCAAAGATGGTTAAGTTTCCTAACAATGGACATGTATTGTCATTTGATGAATGGGATCACATCATTAGAGAATGATGTGACGGACAAGACCCATCTGTTAGCTTAGCATAATGATCGTTAAGTTTTATTGCTATTGCTTTCTTCATGACTTATACATATTCCTCTGACTATGAGATTATGAAACCCCCGAATACCGTAGGAACACCATGTGTTCTATCAAACGCAACAACGTAACTGGGTAATTATAAAGATGCTCTATAGGTGTCTCTGAAGGTGTTTGTTGGGTTGGCATAGATCAAGATTAGGATTTGTCACTCTGAGTATCGGAGAGGTATCTCTGGGCCCTCTCGGTAATGCACATCAGTATAAGCCTTGCAAGCAATGTGAATAATGAGTTAGTTGCGGAATGATGCATTACGGAACGAGTAAAGAGACTTGCCGGTAACGATATTGAACTAGGTATGATGATACCGACGATCGAATCTCGGGCAAGTAACATACCGATGACAAAGGGAATAACATATGTTGTTATTGCGGTTTGACCGATAAAGATCTTCGTAGAATATGTAGGAACCAATATGAGCATCCAGGTTCCGCTATTGGTTATTGACCAGAGATGTGTCTCGGTCATGTCTACATAGTTCTCAAACCCGTAGGGTCCGCACACTTAATGTTCGATGACGATTTGTATTATGAGTTATGTGTTTTGGTGACCGAACTTTGTTCAGAGTCCCGGATGAGATCATGGACATGACGAGGAGTCTCGAAATGGTCGAGAGGTAAAGATTCATATATTGGAAGGTAGTATTCGGACATCGGAATGGTTTCGACTGGTTCGGGTATTTTACCGGAGTACCGAGGGGTTACCGGAACCCCTCGAGGGAATTATTGGGCCTACACGGGCCTTAGTGGAGAGAGAGGGGAGGCCGCAAGGGGTGGTCGCGCACCCCCCCATGGAGTCCGAATTGGACTAGGGGAGGGGGCGCCCCCCCCTTCCCTCTCCCTCTCCCTCTCCTTCCTTTTCCCCTCCTGTAAGAAAGGAAAAGGGGGAATCCTACTAGGAGTGGAGTCCTAGTAGGACTCCCCCCATGGCGCGCCCCTCCTGGCCGGCCGCCTCCTCCTCCCCTCCTTTATATACGGGGGCACCCCATAGCAAATCAATTGTTCTCCTAGACGTGTGCAGTGCCCCCTCCACAGTTTACTCCTCCGGTCATAGCGTCATAGTGCTTAGGCGAAGCCCTGCGCAGATTACATCACCATCACCGTCACCACGCCATCGTGCTGACGGAACTCTCCCTCGACCCTCTGCTGGATCAAGAGTTCGAGGGACGTCATCGAGCTGAACGTGTGCTGAACTCGGAGGTGCCATACGTTCGGTACTTGATCGGTTGGATCGCGAAGACGTTCGACTACATCAATTGCGTTAACCTAACGCTTCCGCGTTCAGTCTACGAGGGTACATGGACATACTCTCCCCTTCTCGTTGCTATGCATCTCCTAGATAGATCTTGCGTGATATTTTTGAAATTGCATGCTACGTTCCCCAACAGTTATGCATCTTCATATTGATCGTGCGTAGGCGCAATTTTTTTTTGTTTTCTACTACGTTTCTCAACAAGTTTGGCATCCTTTAGATGTGGCTATATGTCTAGGTTGTAGGTTGTTGATGTGTGGGTGCAATGATGTTATACGTCTCTGTCGTATCTATAATTTTTGATTGTTTCATGCTAATATTTTACAACTTTCACATACTTTTGGCAACATTTTATATTATTTTTGGGACTTACATATTGATCTAGTGCCCAGTGCCAGTTCCTATTTGTTGCATGTTTTTTGTTTCACAGAATATCCATATCAAATGAAGTTCAAACACGATAAAATTTATGGAGATTTATTTTGGAATATATCCCGGCGTATGCTTTTATAATCCAAGGGTAACAGTATACGAACCATTCGACGAAAGAGTGCTTTATTGGTCTACACAACTTTACAACGTGATGTATAAGCTGGGTCCAAGTCTCCACATTGTGTCAAGGTTGGAGTGGTACTAGGTAGCCGTGGTGACCGCCTCAGATACGATTGTAGTAGAAACTCTATCTATGGTAGCATGGTCCTAGCGCGACTCCACTTCACAGGGATCTGACTGGGTTACTCTCCTACCGACATGTCGACTCTATCTCCTTACTTGCAGAAAAAAGCTTCAAAGCTAGCTATGTTAAAAGCCATGAGTATACTGAATGTACTCATAAGCCAAATCCTCGTAAAAGCACCCAAGCAACACTTCAAGTTACTCAAGCATGAAATTGCTCCAATACCAACAACCATAGTCAACAACTTGACACGGACTTCTAACAAGTTTAACCACTGAAGTAAAACATCACTACAACTATAAAGTTTAACTAGTGAATAACTATGTCAACTACGATAAGCTAAAATTTGTCCCCAATCATGATCACTTGCTAAATTAAAGTTTGTCCACTAGTGTGATCTTGCTCCGCTCCGATTACCAACTTTAAGGTGATCACTGCTAGACTAAAGACTTTCCCAGAAAGGTGATCACTTGGTCTAAAGCTATTCCTTCAATACTTCTAGTTTTATCGATAATATGCTTAACTTTGTTATCTTACCGAAGCATCTTTAACACTCGACTCACTAGCTTAAGTTCATACTCCCAAAATATGATCACTACTAAGTTAAAGTCTTTCCACCAAGTGTGATCCATACTACTCCAAATTTAACACTTGAAACAATAACAACGCAACAACAACAAGAAGAACAACGTAAACAACAATTGTTACAAGTCAGTTCCCAGTGGTCTTCCGATCGTCTTTCACAAAGCCTTTCTATTGGCTTGACCACAAGTCCTAGCATCCAGCATGCACGGGCTGCTTGTACCAGTACCTCAACTTTCCAACTTTCACTCTTGATGATTTTATTGGGGAACGCAGTATTTCAAAAAAAAATCCTACAATCACGCAAGATCTATCTAGGAGATGCATAGCAACGATAGGGGAGAGTGTGTCCACGTACCCTCGTAGATCGAAAGCGGAAGCGTTTAGTAACGCGGTTGATGTAGTCGAACGTCTTCGCGATCCAACCGGTCCTAGCACCGAATGTACGGCACCTCCACGTTCAGCTCGATGACGTCCCTCGAGCTCTTGATCCAGTTGAGGACGAGGGAGAGTTTCTTCATCACGATGGCATGTTGACAGTGATGATGAAGTTACCGATGTAGGGCTTCGCCTAAGCACTACACCGATATGACCGAAGTGTGTTACTGTGGAGGGGGGCACCACACATGGCTAAGACAATTGATCTTGTGTGTTCTAGGGTGCCCCATGTCCCCGTATATAAAGGAGGAGTGGGGGATGCCGGCCGCCCCCTATAGGGAGCGCCATAGAGAGGAGTCCTACTAGGACTCCAAGTCCTAGTAGGATTCCACTTGGTGGAAGGGGGAAGGGAAGGAAAGGGCGGCGCCGCCCCCTTCCCCTAGTCCAATTTGGACTGCAAGGGGGGGTGCGGCCAGCCCCTTGTGGCACTTCTCTATCCCCACTAAGGCCCATGAAGGCCCATTAGTTCCCCCGGGGGGTTCCGATAACCCTCCGGCACTCTGATAGTTACCAGGTACCTCTCGGAACTCATCCGGTGTCCGAATAACATTGTCCAATATATAAATCTTTATGTCTCGACCATTTTGAGACTCCTTGTCATTTCCATGATCTCATCTGAGACTCCTAACAAACTTCGGTCATCAAATCACATATAACTCATAATACAAATCATCATCGAATGTTAAGCGTGCGGACCCTACGGGTTCGAGAACTATGTAGACATGACCAAGACACATCTCCGGTCAATAACCAATAGCGAAACCAGGATGCTCATATTGGCTCCTACATATTCTACGAAGATCTTTATCGTTCAAACCGCATAACAACATACATTGTTCCCTTTGTCATCGGTATGTTACTTGCCCGAGATTCGATCGTCGGTACCATCATACCTAGTTCAATCTCGTCACCGGCAAGTCTCTTTACTCGTTCTGTAATGCATCATACCATAACTAACTCATTAGTCACATTGCTTGCAAGGCTCATAGTGATGTGCATTACCGAGAGGGCCTAGAGATACGTCTCTGATACTCGGAGTGACAAATCCTAATCTCGATCTATGCCAACTCAACAAACACCATCGAAGACACCTGTAGAGCATCTTTATAATCACCTAGTTACGTTGTGACGTTTGATAGCACATAAGGTGTTCCTCCGGTATTCGGGAGTTGCATAATCTCATAGTCAGAGGAACATGTATAAGTCATGAAGAAAGCAATAGCAATAAAACTAAATGATCATTATGCTAAGCTCTAAGCTAACGGATGGGTCTTGTCCATCACATCATTCTCTAATGATGTGACCCCGTTCATCAAATGACAACACATGTCTAGGGTTAGGAAACTTAACCACCTTTGATTAACGAGCTAGTCAAGTAGAGGCATACTAGGGACACTCTGTTTGTCTATATATTCACACATGCACTAAGTTTCTGGTTAATACAATTCTAGCATGAATAATAAACATTTATCATGATATATGGAAATATAAATAACAACTTTATTATTTCCTCTAGGGCATATTTCCTTTCGTCTCCCACTTGCACTAGAGTCAATAATCTAGATTACATAGTAATGATTCTAACACCCATGGAGTCTTGGTGTTGATCATGTTTTGCTCGTGAGACTGGCTTAGTCAACGGGTCTGCAACATTCAGATCCGTATGTATCTTGCAAATCTCTATGTCTCCCTTCTTGACTTGATGACGGATGGAATTGAAGCGTCTCTTGATGTGCTTGGTTCTCTTGTGAAATCTGGATTCCTTTGCCAAGGCAATTGCACCAGTATTGTCTCAAAATATTTTCATTGGACACGATGCACTAGGTATTACACCTAGATCGGATATGAACTCCTTCATTTGCTACTTCCGAAGCAGCTCTGTACTCCACTTCACACGTAGATCCTGCCACGACGCTCTTCTTGGAACTGCACCAACTGACAGCTCCACCATTCAGTATAAGTACGTATCTGGTTTGTGACTTAGAGTCATCCGTATCAGTGTCAAAGCTTGCATCAACGTAACCATTTACGGCGAGCTCTTTGTCACCTCCATAAACGAGAAACATATCATTAGTCCTTTTCAAGTATTTCAGGATGTTGTTGACCGCTGTCCAGTGATCCACTCCTGGGTTACTTTGGTACCTCCCTGCTAAACTTATAGCAAGGCACACATCAGGTCTGGTACACAGCATTGCATACATGATAGAGCCTATGGCTGAATCATAGGGAACATCTTTCATTTTCTCTCTATCTTCTGCAGTGGTCGGGCATTGAGTCTGACTGAACTTCACACCTTGTAACACAGGCAAGCACCTTTTCTTTGCTTGATCCATTTTGAACTTCTTCAAAACTTTTCAAGGTATGTGCTTTGTGAAAGTCCAATTAAGCATCTTGATCTATCTCTATAGATCTTGATGCCCAATATATAAGCAGCTTCACCGAGGTCTTTCATTGAAAAATTCTTATTCAAGTATTCTTTTATGCTATCCAGAAATTTTGTTTTATTTCCAATCGACAATATGTCATCCACATATAATATTAGAAATGCTACAAAGCTCCCACTCACTTTCTTGTAAATACAGGCTTGTCCAAAAGTATGTATAAAACCATATGCTTTGATCACACTATCAAAGCATATATTCCAACTCCAAGAGGCTTACACGAGTCCATAAATGGATTGCTGGAGATTGCACACTTTGTTAGCACCTTTAGGATCGACAACACCTTCTGGTTGCATCATATACAACTCTTCTTTAAGATATCCATTAAGGAATACAGTTTTGACATCCATTTGCCAAATTTCATAATCATAAAATGCGGCAATTGCTAACATGACTCGGACAGACTTAAGCATTGCTACGGTGAGATGGTCTCATCGTAGTCAACTCCTTGAACTTGTAAAATACCTTTCGCAACAAGTCGAGCTTTGTAGACAGTAACATTACCGTCAGTGTCAGTCTTATTCTTGAAGATCCATTTATTCTCTATGGCTTGCCGATCATCGGGCAAGTCAACCAAAGTCCACACTTTGTTCTCATACATGGATCCCCTCTCAGATTTCATGGCTTCAAGCCATTTCGCGGAATCTTGGCTCATCATCGCTTCCTCATAGTTCGTAGGTTCGTCATGGTCAAGTAACATGACCTCCAGAACAAGATTACCGTACCACTCTGGTGCAGACCTTACTCTGCTTGACCTTCGAGGTTTGGTAGTAACTTGATCAGAAGTTTCATGATCATTATCATTAGCTTCCTCACTGATTGGTGTAGGAATCACTGGAACTGATATCTGTGATGAACTAGTTTCCAATAAGGGAGAAGGTACAATTACCTCATCAAGTTCTACTTTCCTCCCACTCACTTCTTTCGAGAAAAACTCCTTCTCTAGAAAGGATCCATTCTTAGCAACGAATATCTTGCCTTCGGATCTGTGATAGAAGGTGTACCCAACATTTTCCTTTGGGTATCCTATGAAGACACATTTCTCTGATTTGGGTTCGAGCTCATCAGGTTGAAGCTTTTTCACATAAGCATTGCAGCCCCAAACTTTAAGAAACGACAATTTGGGTTGCTTGCCAAACCACAGTTCACATGGTGTCGTCTCAAAGGATTTAGATGGTGCCCTATTTAACATGAATGCAGCCGTCTCTAAAGCATAACCCCAAAACGATAGCGGTAAATCAGTAAGAGACATCATAGATAGCACCATATCTAATAGAGTGCGGTTACGACGTTCAGACACACCATTACATTGTGGTGTTCCAGGTGGCGTGAGCTGCGAAACTATTCTGCATTGTTTCAAATGATGACCAAACTCATAACTCAAATATTCACCTCCATGATCAGATCGTAGAAACTTTATTTTCTTGTTACGATGATTTTCCACTTCACTCTGAAATTCTTTGAACTTTTTAAATGTTTCAGACTTATGTTTCATCAAGTAGATATAACCATATCTGCTCAAATCATCTATGAAGGTTAGAAAATAACGACACCCGCCGCGAGCCTCAACACTCATCGGACCGCATACATCAGTATGTATTATTTCCAATAAGTCAGTTGCTCGCTCCATTGTTCCGGAGAATGGAGTCTTAGTCATCTTGCCCATGAGGCATGGTTCGCAAGCATCAAGTGATTCCAAAAGCCCATCAGCATGGAGTTTCTTCATGCGCTTTACACCAATATGACATAAACGGCAGTGCCACAAATAAGTTGCACTATCATTATTAAACTTGTATCTTTTGACTTCAATATTATGAATATGTGTATCACTACTATAGAGATTCAACAAAAATAGACCACTCATCAAGGGTGCATGACCATAAAAGATATTACTCATATAAATAGAACAACCAGTATTTTCTGATTTAAATGAATAACCATCTCGCATCAAACAAGATCCAAATATAATGTTCATGCTCAACGCTAGCACTAAATAACAATTATTTAGGTCTAAAACTAATCCTGATGGTAGATGTAGAGGCAGCGTGCCGACGGTGATCACATTGACTTTGGAACCATTTCCCACACGCATCGTCACCTCGTCCTTAGCCAATCTTCATTTAATCCGTAGCCCCTGTTTCGAGTTGCAAATATGAGCAATAGAACCAGTATCAAATACCCAGGCGCTACTACGAGCATTAGTAAGGCACACATCAATAACATGTATATCAAATATACCTTTCACTTTGCCATCATTCTTATCCACCGAATATATTGGGTAGTTCTGCTTCCAGTGACCAGTCCCTTTGCAGTAGAAGCACTCTGTTTCAGGCTTAGGTCCAGACTTGGGTTTCTTCACTTGAGCAGCAACTTGCTTGTCGTTCTTTTTGAAGTTCCCTTTCTTCCCTTTGCCCTTTTTTCTTGAAACTAGTGGTCTTGTTAACCATCAACACTTGATGCTCCTTCTTGATTTCTACCTCCGCAACCTTTAGCATTGCGAAGAGCTCGGGAATTGTCTTATCCCCCCCCCTTGCATATTATAGTTCATCACGAAGCTTTTGTAGCTTGGTAGCAATGATTGAAGAACTCTGTCAATGACACTATCATCAGGAAGATTAACTCCCAATTGAGTCAAGTGGTTGTGGTACCTAGACATTCTGAGTATATGTTCACTAACAGAACTATTCTCCTCCATCTTGTAGCTATAGAACTTATTGGAGACTTCATATCTCTCAATTTGGGCATTTGCTTGAAATATTAACTTCAACTCCTGGAACATCTCATATGCTCCATTACGTTCAAAACGTCTTTGAAGTCCTGATTCTGAGCCGTAAAGCATGGCACAATGAACTATCGAGTAGTCATCAGCTTTGCTCTGCCAGACATTCATAACATCTGGAGTTGCTCCTGGAGCGGGTTTTGCACCTAGCGGTGCTTCCAGGACATAATTCTTCTGTGCAGCAATGAGGATAGTCCTCAAGTTATGGGCCCAGTAGGTGTAGTTGCGACCATCATCTTTCAACTTAGCTTTCTCTAGGAACGCATTAAAACTCAAGGGAACGGCAGCATAGGCCATTGATCTACAACAACATAGACATGCAAAATACTATCAGGTACTAAGTTCATGATAAATTAAAGTTCAATTAATCATATTACTTAAGAACTCCCACTTAGAAAGACATCCCTCTAGTCATCTAAATGATCACGTGATCCATATCAACTAAACCATGTCCGATCATCACGTGAGATGGAGTAGCTTTCAATGGTGAACATCACTATCTTGATCATATCTACTATATGATTCACGTTCGACCTTCCGGTCTCAGTGTTCCGAGGCCATATCTGCATATGCTAGGCTCGTCAAGTTTAACCCGAGTATTCTGCATGTGCAAAACTGGCTTGCACCCATTGTATGTGAACGTAGAGCTTATCACACCCGATCATCACGTGGTGTCTCGGCACGACGAACTGTAGCAACGATGCATACTCAGGGAGAACACTTGTACCTTGAAATTTAGTGAAGGATCATCTTATAATGCTACCGCCGTACTAAGCAAAATAAGATGCATAATAGATAAACATCACATGCAATCAAAAAAAGTGATATGATATGGCCATCATCATCTTGTGCCTTTGATCTCCATCTCCAAAGCACCGTCGTGATCACCATCGCCACCGGTTTGACACCTTGATCTCCATCGTAGCATCGTTGTCGTCTCGCCAACTATTGCTTCTACGACTACTGCTACCGCTTAGTGGTAAAGTAAAGCAATTACATGGCGATTGCATTTCATACAATGAAGCGACAACCATAAGGCTCCTGCCAGTTGCCGATAACTTTTACAAAACATGATCATCTCATACAACAATTTATATCTCATCACGTCTTGACCATATCACATCACAACATGCCCTGCAAAAACAAGTTAGACGTCCTCTACTTTGTTGTTGCAAGTTTTACGTGGCTGCTACGGGCTTCTAGCAAGAAATGCTCTTACCTACGCATCAAAACCACAATGATTTTTGGTCAAGTGTGTTGTTTTAACCTTCAACAAGGACCGGGCGTAGTCAAACTCGATTCAACTAAAGTTGGAGAAACAGGCACCCGCCAGCCACCTGTGTGCAAAGCACGTCGGTAGAACCAGTCTCATGAACGCGGTCATTTATGTCGGTCTGGGCTGCTTCATCCAACAATACTGCCAAATCAAAGTAAGGCGTTGCTCGTAAGTAGTATGACTATTATCGCCCACAACTCTTTGTGTTCTACTCGTGCATATAACATCTACGCATAGACCTGGCTCGGATGCCACTGTTGGGGAATGCAGTATTTCAAAAAAATCTTATGATCACGCAAGATCTATCTAGGAGATGCATAGCAACGAGAGGGAAGAGTGTGTTCATGTACCCTCATAGACCGAAAACGGCAGCGTTTAGTAACGCGGTTGATGTAGTAGAACGTCTTTGCGAGCCAACCGATCCTACCACCGAATGTATGGCACCTCCGCGTTAAGAACACGTTCAGCTTGATGACTTCCCTCGAGCTCTTGGTCCAGTTGAGGACGAGGGAGAGTTTCGTCAGCACGACGGCGTGTTGACGGTGATGATGAAGTTACCGACGCAGGGCATCGCCTAAGCACTACAAAGATATGACCAAGGTGTGTTACTGTGGAGGGGGGCACCGCACACGGATAAGACAATTGATCTTGTGTGTTCTAGGGTGCCCCTGCCCCCGTATATAAAGGAGGAGAAGGGGAGGCCGGCTGGCCCCTGTAGGGCGCGCCATAGAGAGGAATCCTACTAGGACTCCAAGTCCTAGTAGGATTCCACTTGGTGGAAGGGGGAAGAAGGAAGGGAGAGGGGGAAGGGAAGGAAAGGGGGGCGCCGCCCCCTTCCCCTAGTCCAATTCGGACTGCAAGGGGGGCACGACCAGGCCCTTGTGGCCCTTCTCTCTGCCCACCAAGGCCCATGAAGGCCCATTAGTTCCCCTGGGGGGTTCCGATAACCCTCCGGCACTCCGATAGTTACCAGGTACCTCTCAGAACTCATCCGGTGTCCGAATAACATCGTCCAATATATCAATCTTTATGTCTTGACCATTTCGAGACTCCTCGTCATGTCCGTGATCTCATCCGGAACTACGAACAAACTTCGGTCATCAAATCACATATAACTCATAATACAAATCATCATCGAACGTTATGCGTGCGGACCTTACGGGTTCGAGAACTATGTAGACATGACCGAGACACATCTCCGGTCAATAACCAATAGAGGAACCTGGATGCTCATATTGGCTCCTACATATTCTATGAAGATCTTTATCGATCAAATCACATAACAACATACGTTGTTCCCTTTGTCATCGGTATGTTACTTTCCCGAGATTCGATCATCGGTATCATCATACCTAGTTCAATCTCGTCATCGGCAAGTCTCTTTACTTGTTCCATAATGCATCATCCCGTAACTAACTCATTAGTCACATTGCTTACAAGTCTCATAGTGATGTGCATTACCGAGAGGGCCTAGAGATACCTCTCCGATATTCGGAGTGACAAATCCTAATCTCGATCTATGCCAACTCAACTAACACCATCGGAGACACCTGTAGAGCATCTTTATAATCACGCAGTTATGTTGTGACGTTTGATAGCACACAAGGTGTTCCTCCGGTATTCAGGAGTTGCATAATCTCATAGTAAGAGGAACATGTATAAGTCATGAAGAAAGCAATAGCAATAAAACTAAACGATCATTCTGCTAAGCTAACATATGGGTCTTGTCCATCACATCATTCTCTACTGATGTGATCACGTTCATCAAATGACAACACATGTCTATCGTTAGGAAACTTAACCATCTTTGATTAACGAGCTAGTCAAATAGAGGCATACTAGGGACACTCTGTTTGTCTATGTATTCACACATGCACTAAGTTTCCGGTTAATACAATTCTAGCATGGATAATAAACATTTATCATGGTATAAGGAAATATAAATAACAACTTTATTATTGCCTGTAGGGCATATTTCCTTCAGATTTTACGTGTTTTGTGTTTGTACCTCCGTGCTTGAGAAAATTGTGTGTGACTTACCGAGAATTGTGTCCACTCTGAGGAAGCGGCTAGTCGAATAGATTTTTGAACACTTTACAGAGATTGTACACTTTACCCACACCACGGACAATCACATCCGACAAATCTGGTTCACAACATGGTTCTCCTACCGTGTCTCTTATCTCCCCGTAGGCAATTTTGGGAGAGGGGATCTACGTCCCTGCCACCCCATGGCACAACTCTTCCCCAAGGGATCTAACAACTCTCTAGTGCACCTAACAACCGAGGCGCTCGAGGCTTGGACTTGCGACTCCTTATCAGTGATGTACTACAATCCAACCTCCCATGGGTGGCGACACATGCAAGAGGCATAATTGCAAGCCTGGCGACACATGTAAGACGCACATATTGGAAAATGTGTTCAAAAACATCTATTTGAAAAAATGTCAGTCATGTATTGAAAAAAATGTTTCTGATGTATACAAAAAAAATGTAAAAAGTGTATCAAGAAAAGTAGACATCAAAAACATGTATGAAAACATGTTAATTATGTATTAAAAAATGCTCAAAGTGTACAAAAAAATATTTCAGATGAATACATAAAATATACAATGTATATGAAGAAAAGTATATATTTGAAAAAATATATGTATTTAAAAAATGTTCAACATGCACAAAAAAGGTACAACATGTATTGAGAAAAGTGGACATGCACTGATAAAAAATAAAAGAAACATGTAAGGAAAAGCACATAAAAATTAATAAAGAATAAATAATTGAAAACCGAATAAACCGATGAAATCTTTTAAGAAACACGTTGAAAAGGTAAGAATACAAAAACGAATGAAAACTAAAGAAAACCAATGCTGTAAAGATAACATAGAGAAATGAAAGAAGAAAAAACAGCTGAAAAAAAAGGGAAGAAATAAAAACCGTTAAAAACCGGACTAGTCCAATATACAGAAAGAAGGAAAAACCAGCTGAACCTTGCGAGCGAGCGAGCCAGAAATGAAAAAAACAACAACGAAGCAGCTGGCCCAGAAACCGCAGCTACACAGAAACCTTGCGGTCAAACATAATACTCCTGTACAAATCCTTACAGGCGACACGAGCTTTGCTACATCTACCTAAAATCCGTTACGAAACTTACGTACGAGCTCACGTTTTTTTTTTGGGACAACGTACGAGTTCACCTGGCTAGATCTGGTTGGAAAAAAAAGCCCAGGCCCACCCCATTAAAATCAGGGGGGTGATTATTAGTTTACAGATTATTAGTTTAGAAAAGAAGGAAACGTAGCTTTACGTAACCTGGTATGTAGGTGTAGCATTTTTGCAGGCGACACATAGACTTGGTGCTCTGAAACACATGTCGGCCGCGAGCGGCATGGCAGCCAGCCCCCTCATATGGGCCACCCATTTTCCGGGTTTTTTCCTTTCGTTTTTCTTTCCTTTCCTTTTATCTTTTTTCGTTTTCGTTTTTGCTTTTTCTTTTCTATTTTCCTTTTCCTTGTCTCTTATTTCTTCTTTACATTTTCAACTTTCTTTTGAATCTTCTTTTCAAGTAGACGAACATTTTTTTATTCATCTAATTCAAAAAATGTTCACCAATGTTAAAAAATGTTCAACAATTCAAACAATGTTCACTGAATTCAATTTTTTGTTCATGGATCAAAATTCAAAATTTTATCTTTAAATTAAAAAATGTGCAGCAACTTTACAATGTGTTCATTGATTTTTTTTAAATGTCCGTAAAATTCAAAATTTGTTTATCCATTTTTCGAAAAAAATTGTTTCTTGAATAAAATTTTGTTCATCAAGTTAAAAACATGTTCATCAAATTCAATTTTTTATTCAAATACAAAAAAATACTAATCATTATTAAAAAATGCTCATAAAGATTGTTCATTAAATTAAAGAATGTTCATTCTTTTGAAATCATGAACATTTTAGAAATCAAGAACTGTTTTTGACAATTCACAATTTTTTAAAACTTTCAAACCTTTTTGTAATCCCAAATTATTTTAACATAGAATAAAACAAAATCAAAAAATAAAAAAGAAAAGTCACAAACAAGAAAAAAAAACAGGGCGTGACTAGCCCCGCAAATGGGCTGGCCCAAACTGGCGCGGCGGGAGGGGAAGGGAGGGTGCATGTTCGCACACCCCTGGCGCGCGCATCGTGCCTTATAGGAGGTCCCCTGATCCAAATCTCGGTTTCGTCCTTTTTAGATAAATGGCCATGTATATTTTTTTGAAAGATCTAGCAGAAAGCAGTGGAAAAACAACAATGGTGGTGAGGATCCTAGGATCAAAGTTTTAGGGAGTGCCACACACGGCCAAAAACCCTAGAAACAAGGAGGGGTTTATCTCTCAAGAGGGGTCCTCGAAGGGGCTCTCTAAGCATGTAGCTCCTGTGGGTCCCCGAAGGTGCTGCGTGAAGATGCAGTGGTTTCTCTCCTGCCATATCTCCCAGCAAGCAAGCCAGCACAGCGTGTGTACTCCCTTTCGCCATTGGTGTGGGGTCTGCTCCAGGTTGCCTTGCACAATCGCGGTGGAGCTATCATGGTGCCAGCGCTCGGCCGGGGTGAGAGCCGAGCAGCCGTGCCACAGTCCCAGCTCGGCCCACACCCGTTCGACTTCCTGACAGCTCCAAAAGAGGTGGCGCAAGGATTTCAGGTTTCTGACGCAGAGCTGACAAAAGTAAGCATTTGTCCAGCCCCGCCGCTGGAGTCTGTCATTGCACCAGAGCCGATCCTGGAGGAGCAACCAGGCAAAGATTTTGATTTTGCCAGGCGCCCAGGCCTTCCAAACCAGACGGTCGAAATGGGTCGTCGTTCTATCCTGGAACTGCGCCAGGTAGGCCGACTTCGCCGTGTACTTTCCCGAGCTCGCTCTACTCCACGTCTGGTCATCCGGCACTCCTGGATGTAGCTGCGCGTTCGTCCCCTGGAGCAGGTGATGAAGGGTGAGGACGTCCGGCAGGAGATGGCGGCTGTTGCCGTGGGCAAGGTCGCGGATCCACGTGTCGTCTCTGAGGGCCTCCCGCACTGATATGTTCTTGTACCGCGAGTAGCTGAACAGCCTTGGGAATTGTTGCGAGAGGCAGCCCTGGCGGATCCATGAAGAGAGCCAGAAGGAGGCCCGAGCCCCGTCGTCGATCGCAACGCTGGTGGAGGCCGCGAAGAGCGCCTTGTTCGCGCCGTGCAAGGCAGCTCGGTGCCCACCCAAGGCCGCTCCGGGTGGTGCCAGGCAATCCAGAGCCAGCGCAGCCGCAGCGCTCTGCCAAAACGCTACAGGTCAGGGATGCCCAGGCCTCCTTGCTCCGTCGGGGCACAGACCGCCGGCGCCTGAAATCTCGTCGTCCTGGCACCAGAGGAAACGTCGCCTGCACTTGTTGATCTCCTTGAGATTTTTCTTTAGGACACGGAGGACAGTGAGGGCGAAGGTTGGCATGGCACTCAGCATGCATCGGACGAGGACGCGGCAGCCGTCCATCGGTAGCAGTTTGCCCTTCCAGCCCGCAAGCCTTGCCTTGATTCTGTCGATGATGAACTGGAGGTGGACCAAGCGAAGGCGGCCCGTAGAGACCGGCAGCCCAAGATATTTGATGTGGAAGGGGGCGATGGAGCCTGCAAAACCCTGGAGCAGCTCCTCGACGTTGATGTTCTCACAAGGATCAACGAGACCGTGGGTTTGGCCGGGTTGATACAGAGCCCAGTTGCCTTGCCGAAGTCGCTAAGGATGTGCAGCAGAGAATCTACCTCTTCTCGTCTAGGGTTTATGAAGATAACTGCGTCGTCGGCGTAGAGGCTTACACGAAGCGCCAGGTCGTGGCCTAGGAGGCGATGTAACAGTTGCTGATCTACTACCACCGCGATGAGGTGGTGCAGTGGGTCGATGGCTAAAATGAAGAGGAAGGGGGAGAGCGGGTCTCCTTGGCGCAACCCACGGTGATGGAGGATGCTTGGGCCGACCGAGCCGTTGAGAGAGACCGCTGAAGAAGCCGAGACGAGCAAACGAGCCACCCAGTCCCACCATCGCGCACTAAACCCTAGCTATTGGAGCAGCTCCAGCAGGTATTCCCAGGAGACGGTGTCAAACGCCTTTGCTATGTCTAACTTTACTAGCAGGCCCGGCGTTTTGCGACGGTGAAGGGTGCAGACGAAGTTCTGTACGAAAAGAAAGCTGTTGTGGATGCACTTCGACTTTAGGAATGCCGTCTGTGCCAATGAGATGATGGAGCCAATGACTGACGCCAATCTAATCGAGAGTACCTTGGAGATGAGCTTGGTTATCGAATGGATCAAACTGATGGGACTGAAGTGGGTGATCTCCGTTGCCCCATCCTTTTTTGGTAGGAGTGTGATTGTAGTGTTGTTGATCATCGACATGTCGCCGCCTGAGAGATTGTAGAATTGGTGGAAGGCGGCCATGACGTCAGTCTTGATGATGGACCAGCACGAGCGGAAGAAAGTGCCATTGAAGCCGTCCGGCCCCGGAGATTTCTCCTGTGGAGATTTGCAGATCGCCGTCCACACCTCATCCTCGGGGAAGGGGTTGTCGAGGCCGGCTGCCGGCAAGGATGGCAGGTGGATGGATTCCTAGTTGATGGTTCGGCTGCGAGGCGATTTTGTGCCCAACGAGGATCGGAAGTGCTCATGAATGATCCGCTCCTTGTCGCCGTGGGAGGTGACAATGGAGTCTCCGGTGTGTAGGGCATGGATGAAGTTTTTTGGCGCCGTGAGTAGATTTTTGCCTGGAAGAACGCCATCTTGGCGTCGCCCGCATGTAGCCAGGTGACGCGCGGGGCCTATCTCTTACGCGCCCTCTCGATGGAGGCGAGTCCAAGGACTCGCATCTTGAGCCATTTCTGCAGCTGGAGTTCATCTACTGTTAGTTGCCTACTCTCCTGAGCTATGTCGAGGCGGAACACGATCTCGTTTGCGATGTGCATTTGAAGCTTTGTCTCACTGAAGAAGCCCTTGGCCCAAATCTTTAGGTCTCGGGCCACTCGCGCGAGCTTTGTGCTGATTCTCTTGAAAGCATAGCTTGAGGCGACTGGGCGATCCCACGCCCTCTGCACCGTAGTGTGGAAGCGAGGGAATCTCAGCCAGAAAGACTTGAAGCGGAAGCGAGCCGCGCGGTGAGGGGCCGCCGCCTCTGACAGCAGCAACGGGTAGTGGTCAAAGCACGAGGTGGAAGCGGCGTGAAGGAGGTAGGAGGGAAACATGGAGGCCCAAGCCATGGTGCAGAAAAATTTATCTATCCTAACTAGGGTTGGTGACACGTGCTCGTTGCTCCACGTGAATCTTCTGTTCTTGCACTTGATCTCCTTGAGCCCTGCTGCGTCGATCTCAGTTTGAAATTTTCCCATGATCCTACGGTTTATGTTGGTGTTGTTTTTGTCGCGCGCCTCGTAGATCAGGTTGAAGTCACCGTTGATGAGCCAGGGGCATTTTGGGGCGGAGCAGCCCGCGCCAGCTCAGCCAGGAAATCGTCTTTCCTTCCGTCATCGACCGGCCCGTAGACTGTCGTCGGCCAGAACGTAGCACTGCTAGCGATGATGGTGATCTTGGCGGTGATGGAAAAGCAGCCAACGGCCTGCGAGAGCACCTCTATTCGGTTCTTGTCCTAGAAGATTGCGACGCCTCCCCTCGTGCCCGTGGCAGGGAGGACGACGCAGTCAGCGAGCCGCGCTCCTCCAGTTTCCCTAACTAGTGCCCTGCTCCATTCGCCGATCTTCGTTTCCTGCAGGCAGAGGATGGCTAGTTTATGCGCCTCCGCCGTCTCCAAAACTACTTCTCGCCGGGCCGGCGAGTTCAAGCCCCGCACGTTCCAACTCATTATTGGGCAATTTCTGTCACTCATGGCAAAACAGAAGATAGCTCCAACGACTACTACTACTTGAAGGTAAACACGGGTACACCACCATCGGGCCGGGGGTCGCCGGCAGCCACCAACAGGCCCCAAATTCCGCCGGCGAACAACTACGCCTCGCTCGCTAAAGAGACCTACACTATTACAATGCATGATGAAACCTAACTCAACCCAGCCTAGTGCATGGGGTCGTCGGAGACTGCTATGACTAGGAATCACTAACATGGAGAGGTGGTGGCCTGCAAGGCCTCTCTGTCTGGACCGTGCATGCCCGCGGCTATCTTGAGCGCCGCGGCGTCGAGGTTGGTGAGCTTCGTAATGGCCTTGATGTCGGAGTCGGACAGGGGCTTGTCGAACCGGCGGATCAGCGCCTTCGCCGCCATGGCCGTCATGGTCTCTTTGGGCCCAAGGATACCGAGGCCGTGAACGATGGGGAGCGTTGCCCGTTGGCTGACCAGAATGGTGGACGGGTTTTTGGCCTGACGGGCGCTCTGGCGAGATGGCGCCGCGGCAGGCCTGGAGCGGCAAGGCATCTTGGCGCGGGCTGGAGGCTTGCCCAGAACGGATCGCGTGGCGTTGACGAACAGCTGGCTCGCGTCACCCTCCCCGCCCGCATTGGCGATTTGCGTGTGGCACACCTGGGAGGTCACCGTGCCGAGCTGCATGAAGTGAGTGGTGGCCGGCCTGGGAGTGTGGCGGGCGAGCGAGAGGGTCGGTCCCATGTCGATGTCGTCGTCGATGCCGCTGCCAGCGCCCGCCTGGTCGGTGAAGCTGGGCAGCTTGTCCACGGTGGCCGTTGCTGCCCTGTCCATTGCCACCGCCCTCATGTCCACCCTCGGCGGAGGTGGCAGCTCCTTGTCGACCCCGTCGAAGAAAGCGACCATCGGGTCGTTGTCCTGCGCGTTGCCTGGAGCCCGAGGAAGAGGGCGGGGCGGCGCGAGTGGCGGGCTGGAAGATGTCGCAGGCGTGCGTGAGGATGACGCGTCGCGGGAGCGGCTCGAGTCTGCCCCACCCCCAGAGCGGAGCTCCCTGGGGGCGTGGTCGGAACGCCTATCCTTGGATGGGCCGTGTCCACGGCGTGAGGTTGGGGTGCGGCTGCGGCGGCGCTCAGAAGCGGGGGGGGGGGGGCGGCTCCTTGTCGCGCCTTCGTCCGAGGAGCGTGTCCTTCCAAGACCTCCGCTGGCCGCCACTGTCGTCGCCGTCGTGGCTGCGCCTGTGGCCCACCGAGGGCATGCCCTTGCAGCCCGAGGACGCCACTTGTGCGGGCGGGCGCAAGCGCGGCCCCAGGTCCTGCGACAGCCTGCCGTCCTCCACGTCGGCCACCCAGCCCCCCGCGAAGGGGTAGCGCGGATACGAGCGGTCGTCGTCGGAGGAGGACGGGAGGTCGCTTTGCCCGGAGTGGGAGGGGCGCGGGGACAGGGGCACCCAGTCTTCGACCCGGTCGATGTGCACCAGCGCATCCCAGCGCAGCAGGTTCGGCGGCGGCGCGACGGCCCGGCTAGGAGGCGAGAAGCCGATCATCTCCTCCACCCGGCCGGCACCTCTGGCGTGCTTCCACAGGGTTCGCATGGTGGGGATGTGGTGCAGTTGCCACACCCACACCCAGATGGCGAACAACTTCGTGTCCGCGCGCTCGAACGTACGGCTGTCGAGGCGGTCGATGATGACCGCGTCGCCCAGCGCGTCCTTCGTGCCCTTCAGGGTCCAGAGTTGCATTGGCAGCTTCTCCATGATGACACGGACATGCAGCATCCAGGTGTTGTGGATGGCGTGCACGTCCTCCCTCCATGGCTCCAGCAGGAAGGAGACGCCATCCACCACGACCGAGCCCCGCCGAACGACGAGGTCTTTGTGGCCTGGCATGGTGAAGTGGATGAAGAAGTCCTCAGGATCGTGTCTGGTGAAGCGGAGGAGGTGCGCGGTGATCTGGAATTCCCGCTCGATGGCTCGGCCGATGGAGAGGGGACTGGCCGCGTGCAGCTTGCTCACTGCGGTGTCCACCACCACGTGCTGCTGCAGCAGGAAGATCTGCTGCTCCATCTCCGGGGTGGAGGCGATCACCTTGTGGATGGTCCGCGGCCGGCGCCCGTGGTCGACGCAGGGAGCGCCCAGCGGAGCCATCGCAGGCGGAGGAGGGCTGGCCTAGGCAGGGAAGACCAGCCGATCCCGCACCGGACGAGCCTGGAGCCCGTCCCCCCTTTGGTTTCTCCGGTTCTGGGGGCACTCCTTGCCGATGTGACCCGAACGCTTGCAGATGATGCAGTGGAGGGGGTTGTGGCAGTCGACGCAGCGGTGGTGCGGGCTGAGGCATCGAAAACAGAGGCCCTGA
>NC_057809.1:470850533-470899017 GCF_018294505.1 Triticum aestivum
GTCCATCCATCATCAATGGTGGTTGGCCCGGAAGAGGGAGGCGGGGGAGGCACAACCACGATGGATCGGAGCCGGTGCTGCTCAGGCGGGAGGGGGGAGGGGCTGATCTATCGGTTCGGACGAGAGGCCGCCCTCGAGGTCAGCACCCCACAACAGGATTTGCGGAGGCGTCCCCACTCTAGCGCGGTCGGGGAATGGGGAGAGGTAGGAGCGGCGGAAGATCCAGGGGATCCAAGGCCTCCCCTGGGGCCGGAGCATTGAAGGCGGGCCGGTGAGGAGGCAGGAGATCAGGGCGGATCCATCGTCGGCATGGGATGCCCCGGCATCCCGGGCGGGGCGGCACCGGTGGGGAAGGGGGTGGCGGCCACGGCCGGAGTGGCCAACGGCACGGAGCGGGGCTGGACGCAGCTAGAGCGGGGATGAGCCTCGGTGTCAAGGGGGATTCTTGCCTTTTCCTCCGCTGCCATGTATATTTTGACCCCGAATAGAAGCCCATGTCAGTATTTTCTTAAGCAAAGAAGCCAAACCACTATATGCTTATCCAAAAGCCTACAAAAATATTGCATGACTTCTTGCACACGAGGAAAAAATAATATGATGATACTATTTCTTTAACGAATGCGCAAGCTGCCATGATTTTATAACATAAAGCCTCAAAAGCATCTCAAAATCTTGTAAATCCAAATAAATACAAAGGAAAATTGAGGACACTAATTTACCATATACCACAAGCAAAACAAAAAGTAAGATCAGTTTGTTGAAGTTGAAAGTACTATCTTCTTCAGTTGTAAACTTTATCATCTCTAGTATTCTCTGTACTGTCATGATTGAATGATTGATAAATAGTTTCAAAATTTCTCTCCCAAAGAAAAACGGATTTGCTATTTTACACTCGAGTGTTTTTCAATTGGCTGTCGTTCAAATTTGTGGCCGTCCGATCGCCCGCCGTGATTTGGGCTGACAGTTGTTGTTCTCGGGCGGGTTTCCTTTGTTGCGGGTGCGGTTTTCTTTTCCCGGCCCGGGTTTTTATGGGACTGCCCGTTACCGGCGCCCGTTTGTCTGCTTTCGTTTTCCTTTTTTGAATTTCATTTGGGCGGTAATGCTTCGAAACGGCAGATGGGCAGAGAGGGGGCCATAGGAGGAGGCGCTCGAGCGGAGGGGGAGACGAGGCGATTTCCGTCAGGTTCATGGTGTTTGCGAGATCCCTCTATCCTCGAGCTTGGGTTTTCTCTTTGATTCACTGCTCCCCAGGTTAGTTGTCGTTGTCGCTCTCCCTTTCCCCGCGCAATTTGGTATGGTTCTGATCATGTAGCTTCCAGATCTAGGTTTGTTGGTGCGTTGTTGTTGTAGGTCCTGTTGCTGTTTGATGATTTTAGCGGTTGGTTAGTGCGATTTGTTGTTAGCCAATGCTCATTTGTGCAGTTCGCCGCAGATCCCCTCTTCTCCGTGGATCCCCTCTGCTCGCGCCAGTTCGTCATGGAGAACGTCTGCTCCGGTGTTAGGTTTTAGATTTGATCTCCTTGTTGTGGGCACTGTTAGGTTGGGCGTTGATGTGTTTGTCTTCCGACGGGGTTAGGTTTTGTGTTTTTTTCATGTGTGCAGGCGTGTCTCTGTGTGTGATTCAGAGCTTTTGCAGTTGAAGTTCAATCATCTGGTGGTTGTTTAGTGTTTGAATGCTACTGATCTGTTTTGATTGCTACTGAGACTTTGCAGTTTGAAGTCCAGTCATCTGGTAGTTGTTTAGTGATTGATTACCAGTAGAAACGGGGGAAGAGCTATGAATTTCTCTGGTATGGTAGTATAGGGATTCCCCTTTCTTGTTGATTGCTTGGTCCAGTTTGGGCTAGCTATGAATTACACTGTAATACCCCCCAGATTTATACTGCTATTCTTCTCTGATTTACACTGTATTTGTAGCACTGATTTTACATTTGTAATCCCCGTAGTTTTACTTTTGTAAGATTTTCTCTGTAATGTGTCTCTGAACCCCAGTTTCTATGATGTGAAGTTTTTCTGAATTTCTGTATATTGTATCTCTAAAGTACATTGTAAGACGCTGTAATTGCACTGTAACTTCTTGTGGTTTTTGCAATACAATCCTCTAGATTACCCCCACTGTAATTCTCGTGCTTTTGGACTGTAACTCCCTAGAGTTACACTGTAGTGCCCATTTAGCCCTATTTTACACTGTACTTTTTTCAGACTTTTCACTGTAATTCTTGCCTTGCTTACTATGCAAATTGCATCAGCATTACAGTGTAGTTCCCACCCTTGATTACTATATAATTTGCATTAGTATTATAGTGTAATTTCCCCAGTTTTTTTACTGTAATTTGGATCATTTATTACACTTTATTTCCTGCCTTGATTACACTGTAATTCGTGCCTTGATTTTCAGTGGAATGCCCCTCCGGGTTACTCTATA
Organism: Triticum aestivum; assembly: GCF_018294505.1. NCBI lineage: Eukaryota > Viridiplantae > Streptophyta > Magnoliopsida > Poales > Poaceae > Triticum > Triticum aestivum. The sequence goes on from NC_057809.1 coordinate 470,852,959, forward strand.
ATTCTGAGTATTTACACTGTATTTTGTTCAGACTTTTCACTGTAATTCTTGTCTTGTTTACTATGTAATTGCATCAACATTACAGTGTAATTTCCATAGTTTTTTTACTGTAATTTGCATCAGTTATTGCACTGTAATTCTTGCCTTGATTACACTGTAATTCCTGCCTTGATTACACTGTAATTCATGCCTTGATTTACAGTGGAAAGCCCCTCTGGGTTACTATATAATTCTGAGTATTTTTACAGTGTTAGTTTGCTTAGTTTTTTGTGTTTTACCGCCTCACTATACACTGTAAGTTGGACCAGTATTACTGTGTAAGCGGGATCAGTATTACAGTGTAATTACTGTCTTGTTTACACTGTATTTTTTATCAGTATTACAGTGTTGTGTAATTTTGTTTCCTGCCTTGATTTTACGGTGTAGTTTGCATAAGTTTTACCATGTAATTTCCCTAGTTTTATTTTTTGTGTAATTCCTGCCTTGATTTTATTATTTTGGATCAGTATTAATAGTTACTTCTCTGTAGTTTTCAGCTTCATTATCTATGGGGAGGCTACGGAAAGTCTCTCACAAGGATGTTCCGGAAGCATCTTCTATTGAGAGTGTGGATCCTTTGCAAGACCCCTTCGTGCCTAATGACTTTGCGGAAGATGGTTCTAATTGCTGTAGGGCTTACACTGTAATATGATTGAGCACTGTAATTGTTTTAGGGCTTATACTGTAATTTATCAGAGTCTTACTCTGTAATTGTTGTAGGGCTTATAGTATTTGTTAGATACATTACAATGGATTTTACCTCTGAATTGTGGGGCTTACACTGTAATATACTGCAGATTTACACTGTAATTTGAATACTTCAGCACTGTAATTGTTTTAGGGCTTACAGAGTATTTTTCAGATAGATCACAGTGGATTTTTACGTCTAATTTTATGGTGCATTTATGAGCGTTGATACCTGGGAATAACAGTGTAATTCCGGGGGATTTACAGTGCAATTAGTGGGCACTTTGACTGTAATTCGTGGGTGTTTACAGTGTAACTTCATCAGTTATTCAAATGTAAATCCTTGGGAACTTGCAGTGTCATTTCGTTTGTATTTACGGTGTAAATCCACTGTATGCTTTTTCAGAGTTTGCACTTTAATTTTCAGCTATCAGGATTTGTAGTGTAATTTCTATTGTTTTGCTATTGTAATTTTTGGCATTAGACTGCAATTTTTTTGTTATTCCAGAGTTTTATAATTGCTAGCAATCAAACATTCCACAGTTTCCTGTTGTCTTTGGAATTTCTTTGTAACTAGTTTCTCTGATGTTTCTAGGTGAAGCGGGGTGAAGGGGATGAAGAATTTGTGAAGCTAGTGAAGGGGGTCAAGAATTGGAGTAGGATTACGAGTGTTCCTGGCCTGTAGATTGTCCGGTGATCTCCGCCAATTTTTGGCTGTTGTTCCTTGACCGGGTCGTGGTCCAGCTTTACTTGATTCGGGTTTATTTCCTAACCCGTTTTATTTGAAATATAGCGAGAGACAGTGCCTGTGGGGGTTGGTTTTGGACATACAAGTGGCATCTGTTTATTAGACAGGATATTTGAATGTTTTCCAATTATAAAATAGTCAAGTGCTAAATAGACAGTCCCAAGAAAAAACACCATCTTTCGAGCAACAATTAACATGCACAACACAACAATATATTTCCGGCAAAAGAAAAAACCGCAACAATATACGCTATATATCTTCACAACATGCAGCAATATGTACTGGGCGGAAATCTTTAATATCAAGGCATAATGCCCAGCAATAAACCAATACACAAGTGCCCATAAGTAAACAAGCTTAACAATATCCAGGACCTTCAAAGACTGAAACAGAAGCACCCGTCACTCAACGGGCTTCACGGACCGGACCTTCAAAGACGATCAACCCCTCCCACCTTGACACCAACTTAGACGTAAAGCAAACACAACACACGCCAACAATTCAATCGAGGTCCGGTCACGGGTCTCGGGCACGGCGGCGATCAAGCGCTGGGCTTGTGCTCGCCTGTAGCGGCGGCGGCCTTGTCCTCCTCCCCTGTCTTGTGGTAACCAGGCAGCTTGTCCATGATCTTGCCCAGCAGGCCCTTCTTCTCCTTCGCGTCAGGGCTGCTCACCTCCTCGGCGGCCGGCGCCGGCGCGTGCACCGGTGCTGGAGCAGCGTGCGTGACGGGCGCCGGAGCAGCGTGCGTGACGGGCACCGCAGCAGCGTCCTCCGGCTTCTTGTGGCCGCCGGGCAGCTTCTCCTTGATCTTTTCCAAGAAGCCTTTCTTCTCCTCCTCGGGCACTGCCGGTGTCGCCTCTGTCTTCACGTCACCGTCGATCTTCTCGACGACGACGTCGGTGTCATGGTGGGTCTGCACGGACGCGGGGGCCGCCGGTGCGGGTAGGCCCGTCACGTGCTCACCCTCGGTGTCCTTGTGGCCGGGCAGCTTCTCCTGGAGCTTCTCCTTGAGACCCTTCTTCTTCTTCCTCTTGATCACCTCGCCGTTGTCGTCGATCACCTCCTCCTCTTCCTCGTCACTAGACTGTACAGACGATCACTCACGAGGTCAGAAATCGCAACAACCGTGCCATATCCTAATAATCTCCTAAATAATACAGCAAAACGCTACTAATTAAATCATGTTTGCACTTACCGAGCTGGAGCTGGAGCTGGATCGGTGCAGCTTGGAGAAGAGGGTCTCCTTCTTCTCGCCATCCACGTGCTCCTCCTTCTTGACCTCGGGCTCTTCCACGGAGACCTTCTCCATGCCGGTGACCAGCTCCTCCTCCTTCTTCTCCTTGTCCTCCTCCGCCTTCTTCTTGCCGAGGAGGTTGCCGAGGAGGCCCCTGTCCGTCACCTCCACCTGCTCGGCGGCCTCACCTCCCTGGTACGACTGGGTGCTCCTCTCATCCTCCATGATCGAGATCGGTCGGTGCAGCGAAAAGTCTTCCGGGAGCTAAAGGAAACAACAGATCAAGTATTGGTTCTTGGCTTGTGGCTTTGTGACTGATGAAGGTGTCCTGGCCAAGAGGCTTCCTTATATAGCCGCTGTCAAGGAGGTCGATCCGGAGCCGCTGCCGAGAGGTGTACATCTGTGCCCTGTAGCGCTGTACGTGAGGACAATACAAGCAGGAAAGAAGGACGGTTCAACGTCGTGAGTGACAGCGTGTCGGCCGGAAATAATGGCGTGACGGGGCAGCGCGTGAGCCAGTGGAGCCCCGACGCATGTCGTGGGGCGGTCAGTCCGACGTGGCGGACGCGCCATCGACGGCATCGGGAGAGGTCGGCGGGCGCCATGTGGAGTGGTGGGTAGTTACGCTCACCGAGGCGTGGCCCGGTGCGAATGGTCGGTGGGGTGCCTCCCTCCGTGGCCTCTCCTCCGCATCCGCTGCCGACGGGACGCTTGTCCACGCCCGTCGCTCTCCGGCAATACTTTAGGTTGAGATAATTCGACCGATTGATTAAGTGATCGATCGATTTTTGAAACAGTGGCGTGAGCCATTTTGTCCACAAATGTTTGGCCGGGGTTTATTTTAGCGGTTGTGTGGCATTAACATTGATTCTTTTTTTTTTTTGAGGATGAGGAAGCATTAACATCGATTCTTCCGGATGCTCAATCACCGGTAGCGGACGAAGATAAGAGTTCGTGGTGGATTTCGTTACTAAATCAAGGGGTGCACGTCGGGGGAGTGATAGCACATGACTAGGACGACGAGAGGGCTCTAGAAAGAGAGCCCGATGTTGACATGTGGGGTCGAAACGACTATCCGCTCACCGGCCCGTCGTGCCGAACCTAGCAAAGCGGGTGGGGTTTCCTTGCTCGAGTGGAGTCCGGCGGGGTGAGCGGACTGATTAAACTGCCACCCCGATGTCCAGGGCTTCTAATCAGATCGATCGGGCTGGCCGTTCTTTTGTTTCTGCTTTCTCGCTTTGATGAGCGCTTTCGTGGGCAAATGCCGGTGGCGTGTCGGCCTTTTGGTTTCTTTTTCACCGTCCATTCCTGGGAAGAAAACTCACCGGCCAAGCCCGGGCACCGACCGTACGAGACTAGCTGGAGTCATTATTGGCTACTTTCGGTGCACGGGATGCCGTGACAGCCAGCGGTGGAAAGTTTGGCGCCGTGGGATCGCGATGCAAAACGCCTCCTTCCTGGTCCTGGCAAATCCGTGATCAGTGTATAACCAGCTCGCCGGACGTACTATCGGCCCTCGTCGTCGGGACGCGAACGGATCGGCGGATAAACTAGTCAGCAGCATCGGATCCTGCCTGGGCGGGCAGTGGCAAGGGCTCCGTCCTCTGCACATGGGTCGTACGACGCGGCAGACATGACTCATGGATCGATTCAGTTCAGCGGCACGCGAGGCGATCGCTCGATGGCTGCTGCCCCCCGCCACATGGCTGCACAGGGCGAGACTGTGCCTTCAGCGCATCTAGCTCGCTCCCCGGCGCACCCACCCACCCACACGTACGATTTGCCGACTACGTGGGCCACCCGGAATCGCTGCGTCGTTAACTGCGCGACCGCACGCACCCAGGGGGCTATGTCGACGGTGGACGTCACGATGTGTACCCAGATGCGCGAGATGTTTTGATTTCTTGCGGTGGATACCGGAGTTCATGTTATACTTGACACCGGTGGTCGTGATTTTTTGAATTTATTTTAGTGACTCCGACTATGTGCATTCGGTGTGAGGAGATGTTTTCGTTGACTATAAAGGTGTTTATGACGATTTCGTCAATTTTAAGATTTTATGTCGGCTCAGTGTCTTGAAGGCTCTCATAGGTGTAGAAAGTGCGTGCATGTGTTTATGGGGTGAGTGCATGTGAGCATCTCCAATTGTACTATGTTAAAAAAAGGTTTAGATATTTTTTTAATACCCAGATATCGAATAAAAGTTCATTGGAATTACAAAGTACCCTAAACATAATAAAAATTAGATCAAGGTCTTTGGACCACCGAACGACCACTGTCGCCGTCAGAAGAGCCGATGAGGCATCGGTATCGCCGCCCTGATAATGGAGTCCGCCTAAACTTGTCGATGAGCCACGAAGTCTTCATGAACGTGCCCCTAAGAACCAGCGTCAGGGAGCCGTGGTCAGCGCCGTTGAACCCTTAAATTGATTTGAAGCACCTCACACCGGATCTCGCCATCGCACACACTTGGCGAGAAATTCTAACCTTGTCGCCCGAAGAGACTGCAGTAATCTATGCCAGAGCTTCGGCGACTTCACCCTGACGAGCGATTTCGAGGAGGAACGAACAATGGAAGACCAACTTGAAGATGAAGCGTTGTCATCCATCTGAGCGTCACCCGTGCAAGGAAAAAATGCTAACCTAGACTATTAGCCGGAGTCAAGGCACCGGGGTTCTCCTCCCGTCACCAGCCGCTAGAGCGGCAGATGGAGGAGAGGAGAATCCACTGGTTGGCCGGTGGAGCTTCGAGGGGAGGAGTACTTTGCCGTAGCCACCTTAGCATGAGGGGAAAGAAGAGATTATGATCTTGGGTCCTGATCAGACCATTTGAACATTTTAACCATTCAATGTGGATAATCAAATTAAGCCGGACAGGTTCAGGCGTTCAAAAATCCACAAACCGACTCCAATTGGCGAAGCCCTAGGGAATCCGAAAGTTCGCACAATGCACTCCTAGACCCCTGACCCACCTCAAAAATCCTCCCCAGCCATCCGCCCCCCGAGAGACCTACTCCGACTGCTCGCATCCAACCTTCGCCGCTTCACCTACCCGAATATTTAAAGTTGGATGCCACCTCCCCTCCCAAAAAATCACACCTCTGATCCCATCCTCCCACTGCCTGAGCCCCCTAGTCTGTCTACCTCCGCCTGGTCCCTCCTTCGTGTTCTATCGTGCTTCGTCATGGTGCACAAGTTGGTCATGTGGTACAAATAGCTCATGGCGAAATGTGTCGCAAAAATCACGACACAGGTCTGCGCCACGAACTGTCGACGAGGCGGGGCCAACCTCCGAGCTCTCCGGAACCGGGCTTGCAGGAGGAGATGGAACAGGAGGAGGAGGGCGATCCTATAACATCCCAGAGTAATATCTTAAATATTTTCTTGCCTATTATATTTTTTATGCATCATAAGCATTGCATATGTATCATATTGCATTATTTAAAAATTAATTCTGATAGTTTATTAACCCCCCAATCCCTATTTTAATTTTTCATTTTATTAAATGGTGAATATCCAAAGCCTTCTCCCTTTTGATGTTCCGCATCAAGGCTCGCCTCCGCACTTTGTACATGGCCTTATTTAACTTCTAAATGGTGCACAAATTGTTTCACAATTTCAATCCGCTTCTTTCTCATGGCCCTAGTTCAAACCACTCATTTTCCCTTTTATCTCCTTTTCAAATTCTTCACAACCCTTGCTAATAGCCTTTTGAAAATTTTAGCGGAGCTTTGGAATAATTCAGAGAGCCAACCAAAAAATTTATCCCTTTTGGAAATTATTTGGTCCTCCAACTAATTCTTTTCATACCTATTTTATTTTTTGTTTTTAGAAAATGGGAAATCCTCAACACAACACAACCCATGGATACCAGGCTACAACATTTCCTCTCTCTCTCTCTCTCTCTCAGTCTTTCTCGCGCACATACGTATTCCACCTAATCACCATCGGGCCCAAGCCCACCCATGTGCCCCTCTTTGTGGTCTTCACCGGAGGGGTAACGCAGGAGGCGTGCTCTCTCTCTCTGCTCTAGGCAACGTCAACCGGTGGGAGAGCCAACCACTACGCCTCACTCCCCCTGATAATCACCTTCCCCTACAAACCCTAACCCTACCCGCTTTCCTCCACTCACCGCCACCACTCTCTCGCCCTCTCTTTCCTCCCTCGCGGGACACATGCAAGCATGCCCGCAGGCCACCGTCATCCTCCTCTGTGGCCGAAAAGCCCAGCTCGTGCATTCGTTGTGTCCCTCGACTCCGCGTCACTACGGTGACCATCTTCGACCAATCAATTGAACCAAGGTTGCCCCAGGAAGAAGCTCGCTTCCTCCTTCTCCACCTCCCATCGCTGGACTTATCGTAGTGATCAGTTCCTTTTGTGGATCAATTGTAATAACCAATTTTGGTGTATTAACTCAAGATAAGTAATTTTCGTCAAGGTCATAAACACCGTTCATGTAGCATGGACTTTTGACTCTAAGTGGAAAGTATTTCTCATCTAGCTCTTCCATACACATACATTTTCCACACGACCCGCTGCCCAAATTAGCCGCCACCCGATGAGATCTGCAACGAAGCTCCAAACCTATAGGACAATGCCGTTGGCGGAGCAAAATACCATCAGACCCCTTGGTAGGGTTCATTTCGAGATTGGAAGTAACGGGACGGAGTCTGCACACACAACTTACCCAAGTTTAGGCCTCCGAAGACTAATACCCTACATCATGTTGCTTCTTGTTATTCATGGTGAGGGGATACCTCGTGCAGAGGAATACAATGGTGTACGGGATGTCTACCAAGAGTTAGATCTGATATTGGATGGATGAATGAGATCCTAGACCTCCCTTTATATAGACAGGAGAGGTATAGGGTTTACATGGGGGTATGTTGATATTCCCAAGAGATGAGACCCGGCGTGGTGTAACTCGGTTTTAAACCTGGTCTCCCTGGCCCGGTTTGGGGCGTCACCCACTCTCGAGTCTCAAAGGAGTTTTACCAGAGGGAGAAAGGCCAGGGGCCTGGAAAGAAGACCCGACCTGTGAATGCTGGCTTACAGGAAGGCCCAAAAATGAAACTCTATTAACTTAGAAAGCACAGAAAGTCAAATAAGAGTTAGAGTAGGATACGGGTTATGAGTATGACCCAGAATCTTTTGCAAATTAGGAGTCCAACCTATTATATAAAGGGGGTTCCTAGGACGTCAAATGACAGGATAGAAACTCTAGAAAGCTAGGTAGCAAAAGCAGATCCTTGTAATCGAGATCGTCATCAATATCAATCAAGCAGGAGTAAGTCTTTACCTCCATCATGAGGGGCCGAACCTGGGTAAATTTGCGTCCCTTGATTCTGACCAACCACGTTCAAGTCATCACCTACTAACGATGGCCTTGCAACTTAGTTATCTCATGAGGATATCTGTCGTGACAAAACCATGACAGTTGGTGTCCACCGTGGGGCTAGCGCACAGTGTGTTGAGTTCTTGAAGGGAGCCCTTCGAAGGATTGAGGGTTACGCGATCGATCAGATGACAAAGAGTCAGCACGGCCAAATCTACATCAATGATGCTGGCTAGGGTCCCAGGGCCGATTCTATCGAGTCAGGATACCGGGCCCCCTTCAGAAGATCCGTGTGTTCATCGACATCATTGGCGGGTCTGGCCTAGAGCCAGATGACATTGACGACTTCGTCGAATCCGCTCGCCGGACCAAACCCAGCCAGACCAGTGCATTCGTCAGCTTCATCAGCGGAGTCACGCAGGAGCTTGACCCGGCCACTAATTCGGTGTCCAGAGGCGACACACTTGCCTATTCAAACAAAGAGTCATCACTTGGGGAGACCGAGTCTATACTTCCGCTTTTTGATGAACGGCTAGGAGGGTACTCAGATGATGAGTTCTGTCTAGAATCCTACGAGCCACCTCGTCACGCGACAATCTTCATGGCAGGAAACCAGAATCAGCCCCGCTACAATGCGCTGGGGAACTTGGTCATAGACACATCTACTAGCCAGAACCCGACTCAGGTCTCGCTCGGTCAACTGTCCAATGATCCGGGAGCTGCAACGACTGCGCTGGTGGCAGCTAGCTCTGGAAGAACATGGGCTCAGGCCCTGACTGAGATGATGACCACTCTCGGCACACTCCTTGCAGATCCAGTAACTCCAAAGAATGCGAACACGCACAATGCATAGATCATGAAGTGTCATGAGTAGCTGGCCAACAAGGAGGACATCAACACAGAGAATGCACGTCTAGCTGAGGCCCGGACTGAGGCACTTCAGGAGGCTGAGAGTCTAGAGATAGAGGCAATCCATCTTAGTTTCCGTCAGAACAAGGAGCCTGCGGTGCATCAAAGAAGATTTCCAAGGTAGCTTCCAATAACCATGGAGCCAACATGGTTGTTCCAAACATCGCGAGACCCGCCTCCTCCAGCGGTGCAAGGAGTCGGCACAAGCGCAAAAGGTGCAGGACCCACCATACCCCAATGGATCCAAGATGCCCCCTGAATACAAGCTAATTGCAGCTACCGACTCATCAATGATTGTCGGTCCAGTATCAGCCTAGGCGTTACTAGACACCATCTGGTCATTGTTCAGACCCGGATGACAATGTACTCGCAGCGAGTCACAACCTAGCTACAATCCCAATCAACAAAAATAGCCCGATGGAGTTGGAAGCCAGGAATGCAATCAAGATGCTAAAAACAACAGTCGTGCAGCAGGAAAACTACTCGCATAACCTGAACCGGCTTCATTCTACTCCTCGTCTGATTCACAGTAGAAGCTGGCATGGGGAGTCTCCAGCTGTTTTGAGTAGTGCACGACGCTAGAGGGAACGGCAACCGCCCCAGCAGCACTAGCCGGCGGTCTCTGATGCCCAGGTCATAGTTGAAAATGCGCGTGCTTTACGGATGGCAGGAACAGATAATATAGGTGTCACGTACGTTTAGCCAACAACACACAACCCACCCTGCATTACAAACCACTCGTGCTACAGGACAGACTACGGAATTTCGTGTTAGGGTCGCTCTGTGGAACGTGCGCATACCACTGAAGGAAATATGCCCTAGAGGCAATAATAAAGTTATAATTTATTTCCTTATATCATGATAAATGCTTATTATTCATGCTAGAATTGTATTAACCGGAAACTTAGTACATGTGTGAATACATAGACAAACAAATTGTCACTAGTTTGCCTCTACTTGACTAGCTCGTTGAATCAATGATGGTTATGTTTCCTAACTATAGACATGAGTTGTCATTTGATAAACGGGATCACATCATTAGAGAATGATGTGATTGACTTGACCCATTCTGTTAGCTTAGCACGATGATCGTTTAGTTTGTTGCTACTGCTTTCTTCATGACTTATACATGTTCCTCTGACTATGAGATTATGCAACTCCTGAATACCTGAGGAACACTTTGTGTGCTACCAAACGTCACTATGTAACTGGGTGATTATAAAGGTGCTCTACAAGTGTCTCCGATGGTACTTGTTGAGTTGGTATAGATCGAGATTAGGATTTTTCACTCCGATTGTCGGAGAGGTATCTTTGGGCCCTCTCGGTAATGCACATCACTATAAGCCTTGCAAGCAATGTGACTAATGAGTTAGTTGCGGGATGTTGCATTACGAAACGAGTAAAGAGACTTGCCGGTAACGAGATTGAACCAGGTATTGAGATACCGACGATCGAATCTCGGGCAAGTAACATACCGATGACAAAGGGAACAACGTATGTTGTTATGTGGTTTGACCGATAAAGATCTTCATAGAATATGTAGGAACCAATATGAGCATCCAGGTTCCTCTATTGGTTATTGACCGGAGACATGTCTTGGTCATGTCTACATAGTTCTCAAACCCGTAGGGTCCGCACGCTTAAAGTTCGGGGACGGTCGGTATTATGAGTTTTTGTGTTTAGATGTACCGAAGGTAGTTCGGAGTCCCGGATATGATCACGGACATGATGAGGAGTCTCTAAATGGTCGAGACGTAAAGATCGATATATTGGATGACTATGTTCGGACACCAGAAGGGTTCCAGGAGGTTTGGGACATATACCGGAGTACCGGGGGTTACCGGAACCCCCCGGAAGCTATTGGGCCTTATGGGCCTTAGTGTAGAAGAGAGAGGGCAGCCATGAGGTGGCGCGTGGCCCCCCTTGCCCCAATCCAAATTGGACAAGGGGAAGGGGCGGCGGCCCCCCTCTCCTTCCTTCTCTCCACCTCCTCCTTCCCCTTCTCCTTCTTGGAATAGGAAAGGGGGGGGGCAAAATTGATATGATCATCATCACACACTCCCTATACTTTCGGGATTAGTGTTGAACCTAAACTAAATGTTATTTGGTGTTTGCGTTAAGCATGAATATGATTGGATCATGTTTATTGCAATACAGTTATTCATTTAAGTCAAAGAATAATTGTTGTTCTGTTTACATGAATAAAACCTTCTATGGGCATACACTAAATATAAATGGTTTATTGAATCTTGATCATAGTGATACACATATTCATAATATTGAAGCCAAAATATGCAATGTTAATAATGATAGTGCAACTTATTTGTGGCACTGCCATTGAGGTCATATTGGTGTAAAGCGCATGAAGAAACTCCATACTGGTGGACTTTTGGAATCACTTGATTATGAATAACTTGGTACTTGCGAACCATGCCTCATGGGCAAGATGACTAAAACGCTGTTCTCCGGAACAATGGAGCGAGCAGCTGACTTATTGGAAATAATACATACTGATGTATGCGGTCCGATGAGTGTTGAGGCTCGCGGCGGGTATCGTTATTTTCTGACCTTCAGAGATGATTTGAGTAGATATGGGTATATCTACTTGATGAAACATAAGTCTGAAACATTTGAAAAGTTTAAAGAATTTCAGAGTGAAGTGGAAAATCATCGTAACAAGAAAATAAAGTTTCTGTGATCTGATCATGGAGGATAATATTTGGGTTACGAGTTTGGTCTTCATTTGAAACAATGCGGAATAGTTTTGCAACTCACGCCACCCGGAACACCACAGCGTAATGGTGTGTCCGAACGTCATAACCGTACTGTATTAGATATGGTGCGATCTATGATGTCTGTTACCGATTTATCACTATCATGTTGGGGTTATGCATTAGAGACAACTGCATTCAAGTTAAATAGGGCACCATCTAAATCCGTTGAGACGACACCATATGAACTGTGGTTTGGCTAGAAACATAAGTTGTCGTTTCTTAAAAGTTCGGGGCTGCGATGCTTATGTGAAAAAGTTTCAACCTGATAAGCTTGAACCCAAATCGGAGAAATCTGTCTTCATAGAATACCGAAAAGAAACTATTGGGTACACCTTCTATCACAGATCCAAAGGCAAGATCTTTGTTGCTAAAAGTGGATCCTTTCTAGAGAAGGAGTTTCTCTCGAAAAAAGTGAGTGGGAGGAATGTAGAACTTGATGAGGTAATTGTACCTTCTCCCGAATTAGAAAGTAGTTCATCACAAAAATCAGTTCTAGTGATCTCTACACCAATTAGTGATGATGATCATGAAACTTCAGATCAAGTTACTACCAAACCTCATAGGACAACCAGAGTATGGTCCGCACCAGAGCGATACGGTAATCCATTCTGGAAGTCATGTTACTAGACCATGACAAACCTAAAAACTATGAGGAAGCGGTGATGAGCCCAGTTTCCGCGAAATGGCTTGAGGCCATGAAATCTGAGATGGGATCCATGTATGAGAACAAAGTATGGACTTTGATTGACTTGCCCGATGATCGGTGAGTCATTAAGAATAAATGGATCTCCAAGAGGAAGAGGAATGCTGATAGTAGTGTTACTATCTACAAAGCTCGAATTGTCGCGAAAAATGTTTTTGACAAGTCCAAGGTGTTAACTACGATGAGATTTTCTCACTCGTATCGATGCTTAAAAGTCTGTCCGAATCATGTTAGCAGTTGCCGCATTTTATGAAATCTGGCAAATGGATGTCAAAATTGTATTCCTTCATGGATTTCTTAAGAGTTGTATATGATGCAACCAGAAGGTTTTGTCGATCCTAAATGTGCTAACAAAGTGAACAAGCTCCAGCGATTCATCTATGGACTTGTGCAAGCATATCGGAGTTGGAATATATGCTTTGATAAAGTGATCAAAGCATATGGTTTTATACAGAGTTGCGGTGAAGCCTGTATTTACAAGAAAGTGAGTGGGAGCACTACAACATTTCTGATAAGTATATATGTGAATGACATATTATTGATCGGAAATAATGTAGAATTTTCTGGAAAGCATAAATAAGTGTTTGAAAAGAGTTTTCAAAGAAAGACCTCGATGAAGCTGCTTACACATTAAGCATCAAGATCTATAAAGATAGATCAAGACGCTTGATAAGTTTTTTCAATTACATACCTTGACAAGATTTTGAAGTAGTTCAAAATGGAACAGTCAAAGAAGGAGTTCTTGCCTATGTTGCAAGGTGTGATGTTGAGTAAAGACTCAAAACCCGACCACAACAGAAAATAGAAAGAGAATGAAAAGTCATTCCCTATGCCTCAGTCATACATTCTATAAAGTATGCTATGCTGTTTACCAGTCCTATTGTATACCTTAGCATCTTTCTGGCAAGGGAGTACAATAGTGATCTAGGAGTAGATCACTGGACAGTGGTCAAAATTATCCTTAGAGGACTAAGGAAATATTTCTCGGTTATGGACGTGATAAAAAGAGTTCGTTGTAAAGAGTTACGTCGATGCAAGCTTTTTACATCGATCTAGATGACTCTAAGTCTCGATCTGGATACATATTGAAAGTGGGAGCAATTAGCTAGAGTAGCTCCGTGTAGAGCATTGTAGACATATAAATTTGCGAAATACATACGAATCTGAATGTTGCAGACCCGTAGGCTAAACTTCCCTCACAAACAAAACATGATCACTCTTTGGGTGTTAATCACATAGCGATGTGAACTAGATTATTGACTTTAGTATTAGTGACATGGAGATGTGAACTAATCACATAAAGATGTGAACTAGATTATTCACTCTAGTGCAAGTGGGAGACTGAAGGAAATATGCCCTAGAGGCAATAATAAAGTTATTATTTATTTACTTATATCATGATAAATGTTTATTATTCATGCTATAATTGTATTAACCGGAAACTTAGTACATGTGTGAATACATAGACAAACAGATTGTCACTAGTTTGCCTCTACTTGACTAGCTCGTTGAATCAATGATGGTTATGTTTCCTAACCATAGACATGATTTGTCATTTGATAAACGGGATCACATCATTAGAGAATGATGTGATTGACTTGACCCATTCTGTTAGCTTAGCATGATGATCGTTTAGTTTGTTGCTACTCCTTTCTTCATGACTTATAAATGTTCCTCTTACTATGAGATTATGCAACTCCCGAATACCGGAGGAACACTTTGTGTGCTACCAAACGTCACAACGTAACTGGGTGATTATAAAGGTGCTCTACATGTGTCTCCGATGGTACTTGTTGAGTTGGCATAGACCGAGATTAGGATTTGCCACTCCGATTGTCGGAGAGGTATCTCTGGGCCCTCTCGGTAATGCACATCACTATAAGCCTTGCAAGCAATATGACTAATGAGTTAGTTGCGGGATGTTGCATTACGGAACGAGTAAAGAGACTTGCCGATAACGAGATTGAACTAGGTATTGAGATACCGACGATCGAATCTCGGGCAAGTAACATACCGATGACAAAGGGAACAACGTATGTTGTTATGCGGTTTGACCGATAAAGATCTTCGTAGAATATGTAGGAACTGATATGAGCATCCAGGTTCCGCTAGTGGTTATTGACCAGAGACATGTCTCAGTCATGTCTACATAGTTCTCGAACCCGTAGGGTCCGCACGTTTAAAGTTCTGTGATGATCGGTATTATGAGTTTTTGTGTTTTGATGTACCGAAGGTAGTTCGGAGTCCCGGATATGATCACGGACATGACGCGGAGTCTCGAAATGGTCAAGATGTAAATATCGATATATTGGATGACTATGTTCGGACACATGAAAGGTTCCGGGAGGTTTTGAATATATAGCGGAGTACCGGGGGTTACCGAAACCCCCCGGGAAGCTATTGGGCATTATGGGCCTTAGTGGAGAAGAGAGCGGGCAGCCAGGAGGTGGCAGGCGGCCCCCCTTGCCCCAATCCGAATTGGACAAGGGGAAGGGGCGGTGGCGCCCCTCGCCTTCCTTCTCTCCACCTCCTCCTTCCCCCTTCTCCTTCTTGGAATAGGAAAGGGAGGGGCAAACCTACTTGGAGTAGGATTGCCCCCCTTGGGCGCGCCTCTCCCTTGGCCGACCCTCTCCTCCTCCCCCCTTTATATACGGGGGCAAGGGGCACCCCAAAGAACATAAGTTGATCTGTTGATCTCTTAGCCGTGTGCGGTGCCCCCTCCACCATAATGCACCTCGGTTATATCGTAGCGGTGCTTAGGCGAAGCCCTGCGTCGGTAGCTTCATCAACATCGTCACCACGTCGTCGTGCTGTCGAAACTCTCCCTCGAGCTCTATTGGATCGTGAGTTTGCAGGACATCACCGAGCTGAACGTGTGCTAAACGCGGAGGTGCCATACGTTCGGTACTGAAGATCGGTCGATCGTGAAGACGTACGACTACATCAACCGCATTGTTATAACGCTTCTACTTAACGGTCTACGAGGGTACGTGGACGACACTCTCCCCTTTTGTTTCTATGCATCACCATGATCTTGCGTGTGCGTAGGATTTTTTTGAAATTACTACGTTCCCCAACAGTCACACGATTTCAAGGGTCCTCACAAGGTCCCTAATTATACAGCTGACCTGGAGCCTACGGACTAGATCGAGAGCTATGAATTGGCCATGGACATGCTAGAAGTTAGCGATGTCATGTGTGCTCGATATCTCACCATGATGTTGGAATTGTTCATAACGTTTCTGTAACACTTGATCCATGCATGATAGCATAATACTTTTGACGACATTGAAATCATTCCTGGGAGATAATAACACATTGATGACATCTTGAGATGCTCCGAGCACTGGGTAGTCACCAAGTGGTTGATCCAGCACATATTCCTTCTTAGTGCTCCTAAGAACATATATCACAGTGTGGATCCAATCCTCATAGTTTCCACAATTTGTAGTCAGCTTTTCTTTCTCAAACAGAGGTGCCAAATTAAACTATTGCAAGCCATTGATCTACAACAATAAATACAAGACTCAATTTAGACATTACCATAATTAAACTTTGCACTTAGTTGTTTAATTAACAATATAAAGTGCACTCCCACTCAAATTAATATCTCTCATAATTAGCAGTGAGTGATTCAAGATCCAAATCTAGCTCTTAGTCATTGATGTGGACATCACTAATGACATGAATTTTGATCAGTATGCAAACTATTGCCGATCATATCACCATATGACTCTTGTTCATCTTTTGATGCTTTGTGCTCTGAGCTCAGAACAATTCTGCTAGAACTTAATGGTAACTAAGTGCTATCTGCACATATGGTCTGACCATCTCCATCTTAAATCTCTCATCTCATTCAAACTCATTGGACATGACGAAATCCATGATGCTAGAACGTCGTAGATGGTTGCAGCCCTGGGAAGAGCACCTTTTAGCTTGATATTTACTGTGAGAGATCACCCTAATAATTGACTACTGCGCAATCAAAGGGTGCAAACTACAAAGGGATAAACATCTGAGGCAGTTCATAAAAGCATGATATGGTATAGCCCTGGGTGTCGGGAATCTCTGTGATCTTCGATCTCAAGTTGAAGCATCGTGATGACCAATATTTCATTGCCATGGCAACCATTTCAAAAAACGTTGCCTTGGTGGCAATTTCACACAATGTTGCCATGGCGACCATTTCAGATAACGTTGTCATGGCACCAAATTTAGAAATTCTACCATGGCATGAAATTATAGCTCCTCCTCCCTAGTACACCTTCTCCTCGTCGGGGTCCTCCGTGTACGATTGCCATCGTTACTTGTAACATGTAGGCTATCTCTATGATATTTACACTAACATGGCAATCTCATGGCTCCAGCCATCATGTCGTGAAGCGCAGGCCACTTCATATTACAACATATAACCATCTCATACATAAACTCATTAGCATGACAAAGGCTATTGTCGGTGTCAAAACCGGCGGATCTCGGGTAGGGGGTCATTACGGCCAATTACCCTGGGCTACTTCCAGCCTCACAGGTAACTGAGACTGAAGTCCCATTACTTTGAAAAGGGATCCGACCTTGCATGTTTTTGATTACCGTATAACAACCGTGTTTTGCAGGGGAGGTCCTCGAGGCGGAAGGCCGAGCCTGCAGTGACTAGCCAACAAGGGGCCGCGGGGCCAGGCAGGCTGAAAAGACCCGTAGTCCGGATTGAGACACTGGCGCAGCGGTACGGCGCGCCGTCTTTTATTCCAAGACATTATTCTCGGAGGCATATTAACGCCCATGCCTTCTTTTTAGGAAAAGGAGCGCTCGCCGGACTATACCCGGAGAGGCTACTAATCGCGCCTCCACCAGCCAGGCGTGTGCCGGGTGCTCCTCCGACAGAGGATGCGGATAAATTGTCCGCCACCAATTCCGAGGTGGAAAGTGCCATGAACCACAGGCATCGCCGGACTGTTCTTCGTGACGCTTGTTTCTCCCAAGAGGCATTGGATGCCTTCAACTCGGGAGATGCGTACCTCCGTTCCGCTCAAAATGGTCTAGCCAGAGCCACAAAGCAGTATGTAAAAGACATACGGGTGAGAAAATTTGGTGGTTATATATATCAGTAGCCCCTGAGACTTGAAACAGTTAGAATAACTGATTTAAGGATAATTTGTTATGAAGGTTCTTACAGAAAAGAATACCCAACTGTCCCAGGAGCTGGAAGAGTGCAAAGCCCAACTTCAGGCCGCACTGGCCGTGGCAGGGGAGCCCAAAGAGACCCCCTCTGGTAATATATCCTTCGAATGATAAGTATCATATAGAATGCGACGTATATGCAGATCTGACGATAAAGTTGCAGATGTCGCTGGAGTAAATCCTGATAAGCAACAACTCCAATGTCAGCTGAAGGCTGGTGAGAGCATGCTTATGAGGGTGAGGCAGGAGAAGAATGATCTCCTAGATGCCAACACCAAGCTGGGCGTGGAACTAAAGGATGTTCGTTCCCAACTGTCGGACTCCGTGAAGGAGAATCGGCGGCTTTGACGCGGCATACTTAGTAAGTGCTTGAAGGAACTTTGAAAAATAGTTCAGCGAGGAAGTCGATTAACAGCGTTATGTCTGTAGGTATGCTGGCGGGTCGTCCCGCGGAGGAAATGCCCGGGTTTGCGGGTGATCTTCTGTCCGAGCTATCACATCTGCACGAACAAGTTCGGCAGGTGATGCAAGGTGTTGCCCAGGCTTTGTGGCCATCTGTCTCCTTGCCAGAGGGCGTTGCAGAGCTTACCGAGAAGCTCAAGGGAGCATGGCGGCGCCTCCGATTATGGAAGATATCGGCCTGCCGACAGGGTGCCAGAGAGGCCTGGGCCATGGTGAATACTCGGTATACCAAGGCAGACCCAAATCACATGGCCGAGGCCGGACCTGTGGGGCCCGACGGAAAAGAGATCCCCGTTAGCTTAGTTTATGGGCAAGTAGAATTAGCCGCAAAGTATTCCCAACAGGATTGTAAGCTAGACCGCCTGTTGGATGGTATAGAAGAGGAGTTTAGTCAGTCTGCATGACTATGTAATTAAAGTGACATGTATAATGCCTTCTAGCCGGATTGTAGATCATTTGTCGTTGTGGACCTTTTCGCTTCAACCTCCGGGCCCGATAGTCCGGAGTGAATCCGAGTACCCGCTTAGTTATATAAGAACCGGGGTATGCGTGGAGACCAGGCGTAGGGGTCATTAGTGCTTTATCAGACAAGTGCCCAACTAGTTATGTTATATTACATGGGTAGTAAGAAACATCTTCCAGGGAGAATAGTTCCGTTAAGGGTTCCTTTCCCTGGGTAAGCATGCCCTAAAGTGCATGTCCGGACTGCGATAAGAAGCACAGAAAAAGCATCTGGGGGCAGATATGGATAATAAATAAAACTCATCTTTTGTTCACCGACCGAATATTCCCTTAAGAACGCTAGCTTTCGGCTTCACCCAGTCTGAGGTACCTCCAGCTGACCCGGCAGTAACAATCGCAGAGGTGCTCCCCTTATGCCCTAGCCGAATTAATGGGAACGTAGGGCATAAATACAAGAGCCAGGCAACCCAGCTTGGCCAAAACTTAAGTCATATCGATGCATATAATGGTGAAAAAAGGTACATGCGGAAGTATAACACATGTGTTGGGCGTGAGGCCCAGGTAAATAATTTAAGCTTCTGTGAAAGAAGCCCCCAGGTATGGAGAGTGCGGCTAGCGCATCTGTAATGTACAAGTGAGGCACAAGGTGACGCTTGAAGGCCTAGAGGAATAATAAGAAAAAAGAAAGAAAGGGAAACAAGACAGATGATGCATATGCAGAAAATGGACAAAGGGAGGGGACTAACATAGAGTCCGGTGCTAGGCATAGAATCTTCGGAGCCTGGCTGCGTTCCATGGGTTCGGCTCGAGTCGACTAGTCGATGCATCCCGCAGTCGGTACGCTCCACCGGTCAGAACTTGGTCGATACTGAAGGGACCTTCCCATTTGGGATCGAGCTTGTTCTTTTTCTTATCCGGTAGGCGTAGAACTAGTTCGCCAACGTTATAAGTTTTGGCCCGTACTTCTCTGCTTTGGTATCTGTGAGCCTGTTGCTGGTAAAATGTGGAACGGGCTTTGGCTACGTCGCGCTCTTCCTCCAAGGTGTCCAGACTGTCCTGCCGATCGAGCTCGGCTTCTCTTTCTTCGTATATGCGCACTCGAGGTGAGTCATGAATTATGTCACAGGGCAAGACTGCCTCTGCGCCGTACACATAAAAAACGATGTATATCCGGTACTACGATTCGGCGTGGTCCGCAGCCCCCAGAGTATGGAGTCGAGCTCCTCTACCCAGTGCGTGTCATACTCCGTTAAGGAACGCACGAATATGGGTTTAATGCCGCTCATTATAAGACTGTTTGCTCGTTCGACTTGACCGTTGGTTTGTGGGTGATAGACTGAAGCATAATCGAGCTTGATGCCCATTTTGCTGCACCAGAGTTTTACCTCGTCGGCCGTGAAGTTTGTGTCGTTATCAGTGATGATGCTGTGGGGGACGCCGTAACGGTGTACAACCCCGGATATGAAATCTATCACTGGTCCGGATTCGGCTGTTTTAACCGGTTTAGCCTCTATCCATTTGATGAATTTATCCACCGTGACCAATAAGTATTTTTTTCTTGTGTGTTCCCCCTTTAAGGGGTCCAACCACGTCAAGCCCCCAGACCGCGAAGGGCCATGTAATGGGGATTGTTTGGAGGGCGGTGGGTGGCATGTGGCTTTGATTTGCGAAGAGCTGGCAACCGGCGCAACATTGGACCAAGTCCTGTGCATCTGCCCGGGCCGTTGGCCAATAGAATCCTATACGGAAGGCCTTGCTTACAAGAGCCCGGGCTGCAGTGTGATGACCGCCGAATCTAGCGTGAATTTCTACCAAAAGATTCCGCCCTTCCTCTTCGGAGATGCACCTTTGAAGGACTCCGGTAGTGCTTTTTTTGTACAACTCTCCCTCATGGACCCTATAGGCCTTGGATCGCCGCACTATGCAGCTTGCCTCATTTTGGTCCTCCGGAAGTTCATGTCTAGTTAGGTAGGCCAGGAATGGTTCTGTCCACGGGGAAATAATGGCCATTATTTCGTGGGCTGAATGTGTTATTTCGGTGGCGGAACCTCCGATTGTGTCAGAGAGTTCGGTATCGGGTATTTTGGCCGGGTCCGGACTATTGTTACCGGTGTCCCCTTCCCATGCTACGGATGGCTTGAAGAGCCTTTCCAGAAATATGTTGGGAGGGACCGCGTCGCATTTTGCGCCGATGCGGGCGAGGATATCCGCCGCCTGATTGTTTTCCCGAGCCATGTGGTGAAATTCGAGTCCCTCGAACCGAGCTGACATTTTGAGGACGATGTTTCAATAGGCCGCCATTTTTGGATCCTTGGCGTCAAAATCTCCGTTTATTTGGGATATTGCGAGGTTTGAATCCCCACGCACCTCCAGGCATTGAATGCCCATGGAGACTGCCATCCGAAGACCATGCAACAGAGCTTCGTATTCGGCTGCATTGTTGGAATCTGTATACGTTATTTGCAGTATGTACCGAACGATATCTCCGGTTGGGGACGTCAGGACGACGCCAGCCCCTAGACCGGCCAGCATTTTGGAACTGTCGAAGTGCATGATCCAATTGGAGTATGCGCCGTACTCTTTAGGGAGTTCGGCCTCCGTCCATTCGGCGACGAAGTCGGCCAGTACTTGCGATTTAATGGCTTGACGAGGTTTGTATGTTATGTCGAATGGGAGGAGCTCAATGGCCCATTTGGCAATCCGGCCCGTAGCATCGCGGTTGTTGATAATATCATTAAGTGGCACTTCCGAGGCTACTGTAATCAAACACTCTTGAAAGTAGTGTCGCAGTTTCCGTGATGCCATGAATACCGCATATGCTATTTTTTGGTAATGCAGGTACCGTGATTTGCATGGAGTGAGGACAATGGATACATACTATACAGGCTTTTGAAGAGGGAATTTGTGTCCGTCCGCTTCCCATTCGACAACGAGCACCGCGCTTACAACTTGATGAGTTGCCGCAATATACAACATCATTGGTTCACCGATGTTTGGTGCGGCCAGGATCGGGTTGGTTGCCAAAATGGCCTTTATTTCTTCCAATCCGGCTGTGGCCGCGTCCGTCCACTCGAAGTGTTCGGTGCGCCGAAGGAGGCGATAAAGGGGTAAGGCCTTTTCTCCCAAGAGGGAGATAAAGCGGCTTAGAGCGGCCACGCATCCAGTTAGCTTCTGGATTTGTTTGAGGTCTGTTGGGGTAGCCAACTGTGACAACGCTTGGATTTTGGCCGGATTAGCTTCAATACCTCTACTGGAGACAATGAATCCCAGGAGCTTTCCAGCTGGTACGCCGAAAACGCATTTTTCCGGATTGAGCTTGATGTCATATGTTCAGAGGTTATCGAATGTGAGCCTCAAGTCATCTACTAGAGATTCGACATGCTTGGTTTTGATGACCACGTCATCTACGTATGCCTCCACCGTTTTGCCAATCTGGTTTGCCAGACATGCCTGAATCATGTGCTGATATGTTGCGCCGGCATTTTTGAGCCCGAAGGGCATTGTGTTGAAGTAGAATGGGCCGTATGGTGTGATGAATGCCGTTGTGGCTTGGTCTGGCTCTGGCATTTTAATTTGATGGTAGCTGGAGTATGCGTCGAGGAAACACAATGAATCGTGTCCTGCGGTAGCGTCGATGATTTGATCGATGCGGGGGAGGGGGAAGGGATCCTTTGGGTAGGCCTTGTTAAGGTCCTTAAAATCGACGCACAAGCGCCAGGATTTGTCCTTCTTTGGTACCATCACTGGGTTCGCTAGCCAGTCCGGATGTTTTATGTCTCTGATGAATCCGGCCTCCAATAGCTTGGCTAGTTCCTCTCCCATGGCTTGTCTCTTAGGTTCGAAGAAACACCGAAGAGCCTGCTTGACTGGCTTGAATCCTTTTAGGATATTTAGGCTGTGCTCGGCCAGCCTGCGTGGGATTCCTGGCATGTCTGAAGGGTGCCAGGCAAAAATGTCCCAGTTCTCGTGTAGGAACTCTCGCAGTGCGGCGTCGACATCAGGGTTTAATTGTGCCCCGATGGAAGCTGTTTTTATAGGGTCCGTTGGATGGACTTGGAATTTGGCTATTTCGTCCGCCGGTTTAAAGCAGGTGGACTTGGATCTTTTATCGAGTATCATGTCGTCCCTGTTCATCGTGGAGTGTAGCGTAGTTAGTTCCTCGGCTGCTAGGGCTTCGAATAGTGCCTCAAGGGCCAGTGCGGCTGTCTTATTTTCAGCGCGGAGTGCTATGTCCGGATCACTAGCAAGAGTGATGATTCCGTTGGGCCCAGGCATTTTGAGCTTCATGTACCCGTAATGGGGTATGGCTTGGAAGATTGTAAACGCCTCCCACCCTAATAGAGCGTGGTATCCGCTGCTGAATGGGGCCACTTGGAATGTAAATTCTTCGGACCTGTAATTATCCAGCGTGCCGAATACCACATCTAGTGTGATTTTCCCAGCACAGCGTGCTTCCCGACTGGGTATAATTCCTCTAAAGGTTGTGCTACTTTGCTCAATGCGGCTCCAGCCTATTTCCATATTTTGAAGAGTTTCCTCATAAATGAGGTTTAATCCGCTGCCGCCGTCCATGAGCACCTTGGTGAGTCGAAAGCCGTCCACGATTGGACCGAGGACCAGTGCGGCTGGTGCTCGGGCTATTCGGAATTTAGGTTCATCACTGGCATTGAAGGTAATAGCCGTGTCACTCCAAGGATTTATTGCTGCTACGTGGCAGATTTCGGCCATGCTGCGGAGTGTTCGCTTGCGTCTATTATTTGACGCGAAGGTCTCAAAGACCGTTAACACCGTATTGTTGTCCACGGGATGGTGCTTTGTGGTATTTGGGAGGAGTAGATCCTCACCACTTTTGGCCACCTGCTGGAGTATCCAACATGCTCTAAGGCTGTGCGTTGGTATTGCATCCGCTGTACTACGAATTTTGCAGGGTCCGTTGAGCCATCCCTCCAGTACAGTTCCTTGCCCCGTAGAGGGCTTTTGCTTTTTGGTAGTTAACCCGGGTGTATTGTGATAATGCACCCTTTTATTTCGGACTGGGTTTGTATTCAGGGCCGGATTATCGCAAAATTTTATTTCGGTTTTCCAGGCGCTTTCCATCGCACAGTACTTTCGTACTATGGACACCAAGTCGGCAAAGCGTGTAACTTCACGACGACTTATGGCGTTGAGGATTCCCTTGTCCGTGCAATTATTGCATAAGAATGAAATTGCGTCTTCCTTGCAGCAGTCCTTTATCTTGTTCATGACCAGGAGGAACATGGCCCAGTAATGGTGTACTGTTTCTTCGGGCTCTTGCCTAATTTGGGATAGATCGCTTATGTTTGGGTGGGTGGGTGGAATTGAACCCGAATCGTCACCCAATCTGAGACTCAGGGGCCAAGGAGTTTCTGAACTCGAAAGTTTGGATTCTTGGATGTTTTCCAGTAAATCTAGCCCGCTGCCTGACTCTAGGTTCAGGTCTTGAGTGACGTCCTCCCCTCCGCGGGTATCCGGCTTGGAGGGATCGGGAATCCGGACATAGCTAGTCCTTAAGATAGATGAAGGTTTGCCGCATTGTTCCTCTACCACTGCAACGTGATGGGTGACCTGGGGAGAGTTGATCTCTCTCAGATTGGGTTTAGGCCCAATCTGATCATAGTCTCTAGCGACTCCCAGGGCGGCGATGCGATCCAAGAGCTCGTTTAGGGAAGAGAGATCCATTGGATCTAACTGCTCGGTGAGTTCCGAGTTGACGTGAAGATTGCTTTCGATGACCCGAGAAGTCATCGTCGGCGCAACGGCCGAACAGGCGGTCATAACAAAACCACCTAGCCGGAGAGTTTGGCCGATAGCCAAAGCTCCCTTAGCAATAGTGCCGTCTTTAAAGACGGGATGAGGCATCCTTCCTGATGGCGACGGCACAGCGGAACTCTCAATGAAAGCACCAATGTCGGTGTCAAAACTGGCGTATCTCGGGTAGGGGGTCCCGAACTGTGCGTCTAGGCCGGATGGTAACAGGAGGTAGGGGACACAATGTTTTACCCAGGTCCGGGCCCTCTTGATGGAGGTAAAACCCTACATCCTGCTTGATTGATATTGATGATATGGGTAGTACAAGAGTAGATCTACCACGAGATCAGAGAGGTTAAACCCTAGAAGCTAGCCTATGGTATGATTGTATGTTGAGGTTGTTGTTGTCCTACGGACTAAAACCCTCCGGTTTATATAGACACCGGAGAGGGTTAGGGTTACACAAGGTCGGTTACAAAGGAGGAGATATCCATATCCGTATTGCCTAGCTTGCCTTCCACGCCAAGTAGAGTCCCATCCGGACACGAGACGAAGTCTTCAATCTTGTATCTTCATAGTCCAACAGTCCGGTCAAAGGATATAGTCCGGCTATCTGGAGACCCCCTAATCCAGGACTCCCTCAGCTATACCACATCATATGCATACGGATACGTCTCCAAAGTATCTATAATTTTTTATTGTTCCATGCTATTATATTACATATCTTGGATGTTTTATATGCATTTATATGCTATTTTATATGATTTTTAGGACTAACATATTAACCTAGAGCCCAGTGTCGGTTTCTGTTTTTTCCTTGTTTTTGAGTTTCGTATGAAAGGAATATCAAATGGAGTCCAATTGACCTGAAACTTTATGACAATTGCTTTTGGACCAAAAGAAGCCCACGAAGTACCGGAGATGCACCAGAGGAGTCCCGAGGCCACCACAAGGGTGGGGGGCGCGCCCCTGACCTTGGGGGCCCCTCGTGGACTCCCCTGACTTGTGACTTGTTCTCGACGCCAACACCTCTTATATATCTCCAAACCTCCAGAACAGAACCCGGATTGGGAGTTCCGCCGCCGCAAGCCTCTGTAGCCACCAAAAACCAATCGGGACCCTGTTTCGGCACCCTGCCAGAGGGGGGAATCATCATCGGTGGCCATCTTCATCATCCCGACGCTCTCCATGATGAGGAGGGAGTAGTTCACCCTCGGGGCTGAGGGTATGTACCAGTAGCTATGTGTTTGATCTCTCTCTGGTGTTCTTGATTTGACACGATCTTGATGTACCATGAGATTTGCTATTATAGTTGGATCTTATGATGTTTCTCCCCCTCTACCTTCTTGTAATGGATTGAATTTTCCCTTTGAAGTTATCTTATCAGATTGAGTCTTTAAGGATTTGAGAACACTTGATGTATGTCTTGCATGTGCTTATCTGTGGTGACAATGGGATATTCACATGATCTACTTGATGTATGTTTTGGTGATCAACTTGCGGGTTCTGTGACCTTGTGAACTTATGCATAGGGGTTGGCACACGTTTTCGTCTTGACTCTCCGGTAGAAACTTTGGGGCACTCTTTGAAGTTCTTTGTGTTGGTTTGAATAGATGAATCTGAGATTGTGTGATGCATATTATTTAATCAAACCTGCGGAGACTTGTCGTGACATTGGAGTATCTTGGTGACATTAGGGTTTTGGTTGATGTGTACCTTAAGGTGTTATTTTAGTACGAACTCTAGGGATGTTTGTGACACTTATAGGAATAGCCCAATAGATCGATCAGAAAGAATAACTTTGGGGTGGTTTCGTACCCTACAATAATCTCTTCATTTGTTCTCCGCTATTAGTGACTCTGGAGTGACTCTTTGTTGCACGTTGAGGGATCATTATATGATCTAATTATGTTATCATTGTTGAGAGAACTTGCACTAGTGAAAGTATGAACCCTACGCCTTGTTTCCAAGCATTGCAATACCATTTTCGCTCACTTTTGTTACTTGCTACCTTGCTGTTTTTATATTTTCAGATTACAAAAACCTATATCTACCATCCATATTGCACTTGTATCACCATCTCTTCGCCGAACTAGTGCACCTATACAATCTACCATTGTATTGGATGTGTTGGGGACACAAGAGACTCTTTGTTATTTGGTTGCAGGGTTGTTTGAGAGAGACCATTTTCATCCTACACCTCCCACGGATTGATAAACCTTAGGCCCTCCACTTGAGGGAAATTTGCTACTGTCCTACAAAACTCTGCGCTTGGAGGCCCAACACGAGTCTACAAGAAGAAGCTTGCGTAGTAGACATCAAGCTCTTTTCTGGCGCCGTTTCCGGGGAGGTTAGTGCTTGAAGGTATATCTTTAGATCTTGCAATTGAATCTTTTAGTTTCTTGTTTTATCGTTGGTTTAGTTTATAAAAGAAAATTACAAAAAAATGGAATTGTGGTTTCCTAATATGCTTTATCTTTTTAATGTCTTTTGTGAGAATAAGGATTCCGATAATTGTGCCAAAGTGTTAGAATAAGAATGCATTAAAATGTTTGGCACTAAATCTTTGAATGATGAGCATGATTGCAATGTTGTTAGTATGAATTCTTTTAATATCCATGATGATAATGATATGCAAAGCCACAAGCTTGGGGATGCTATGTTTGATGAAGATGATATTTCTAGTCCCCCAAACTTGTCATCATGATTTTAATTTTCAATTGGATTATGCCTCACATGATAGTTATTTTGTTGAGTTTGCTCCCACTACTATTGATGAGAACAAATTTGCTTATTTGGAGAGTAATAAAATTTCTATGTTTGTGCATCATGAAAACAATGCTTTATGTGATGGTTATATTGTTGAATTCATTCATGATGCTACTGAAAATTATTATGAGAGAGGAACACATGCTTCTACATATTGCAATAGTATCAAGTTTCCTCTCTATGTGTTGAAAATCTTGAAGTTATGCTTGTCTTGCCTTCCTATGCTAGTTGATTATTGTTCCCGTGAATTGTTTGTTCACAAAATCCCTATGCATAGGAAGTGGGTTAGACTTAAATGTGCTAGTCATATGCTTCATGATGCTCCCATTATATTTCAATTCTTATCTTTTATGTGAGAATCATTGAAATCATCATGCCTAGCTAGAAAGGCATTAAAGAAAAGCGCTTGTTGGGAGACAACCCAACATTTACCCTAATATTTTTGTGTGTTCACATGATTAAGCTACTGTATTAGTCATGTTTTATAGCTTCTGTTTCAATAAAGTGCCAAGTAAGACCTTTGGGATGGCTTACGGTAATAGTTGATTTGATCTTGCTGAAAAACAGAAACTTTTGCTCTCAGGAAAACAATTCTCATTTTTAACAGAAGCATGATAAAATACTGATTCTTTTAGAACAAGATTAATAAAAAAAATTCTCAGGTTTTCCTAATTTTTCAGAATTTTTGGAGTAGCATAAGTATGGTTGTTGTTCAGATCATTACATACTGTTTTGTTTTTGACAGATTCTGTTTTTGACGCATAATTTGCTTGTTTTAGTGTTTCCATAGCTTATATTAAGTAATATAAATGGTGGAAATGATGGAGTACATTAGGCATTATGTGGGAAAAATTATGAATCTTGTCTTGGCAGTAACAAAGTTAATGATTGTCTTTATCATACTAACCTATCTCACGAAGTTCCGTTAAGTTTTGTGTTGTGAAGTTTTCAAGTTTTGGGTAAAGATTTGATGGACAACGGAATAAGGAGTGGAAAGATCCTAAGCTTGGGGATTCCCAAGGCACCCCAAGGTAATATTCAAGGAATACCCAAGCAACTAAGCTTGGGGATGCCCCAGATGGCATCCCCTCTTTCGTCCTCGTTCATCGGTAACTTTACTTGAGGCTATATTTTTATTCACCACATGATATGTGTTTTGCTTGGAGCATCATTTTATTTTATTAGGATTTTCTTACTGTTACTTATAGTAATGTTTTGCATCTTTTATTTCAATAAAAAGGTCAAGTATAGCCTTTACCATGCTTATTTTGCAAGTTCATATGTTGCTGTTTTAAAAACAGAAAGTTTGTTGTTATGTTTTGAATATTTGTGAATAGTCAGAACATGATAAAATCTTGAAACGTTTACAAAATGAGTAACAACAAATTATCTATAGTGTGGTAAATTTTCAGAATTTTTGGAGTTAGGGAAGTATGATTCCTCTTGCATTCTTTACAGACTATCCTGTTCACACAGATTGCTGTTATGTTTGCATTGTTTGCATATGTTTGCTTGTTTAATGATTCTATTTGAGGATAGGAGTGTTAAATATGCAGAGGCATTTAGTATGAAATGTCTAATAATAATTTTAGTGATTTTCTATAGTAGAGAATGATAAGATTTTGCATGGATTTATACTAACTTATCTCATGAGTTCTTGTTGAGTTTTGTGTGGATGAAGCTTTTAAGAATTAGGGAAACCGCGATATGAAAGGAATTAAGGAGACACAAAAGCTCAAGCTTGGGGATGCCCAAGGCATCCCTAGTTAATATTCCAAGAAGTCTCAAGCACCTAAGCTTGGGGATGCCCCGGTAGGCATCCCGCCTTTCTTCTTCAACAATTATCTGTCAGTTTTGGTTGAGCCTAAGTTTTTGCTTCTTCACATGATATGTGATATACTTGCAATGTCATTTTATTTTGTTTTGCTTTATGTTTGAATAAAGTACTTAAGATCTGAAATTTTATTTATGAGAAGGATTGTTCACATAGTCACATAATTATTCGACTACTCATTGATCTTCATTTATATCCTTTGGAGTAGTTTGTCATTTGCTCTAGTGCCTCACTTATATCTTTTTAGAGCACGACACTAGTTTTATTTTGAAGAAATTTTTGAACTCTCATGAGTAACTTATATTATTTTGAGAGTCTCTAAATAGCATGGTAATTTTCTTAGGTTATGAATTTAGTCCTAATATGATGGGCATCCAAGAGGGATATAATAAAAACTTTCATATAAAGTGCATTGAATACTATGAGAAGTTTGATTCATTACAATTGTTTTGAGATATGAAGATGGTGATATTAGAGTCATGCTAGTGAGTAACTGTGAATTTGAGAAATGCTTGTGTTAAGGTTTGTGAGTCCCGTAGCATGCACGTATGGTGAACCGTTATGTAACGAAGTTGGAGCATGAGATATTTTTTGATTGTCTTCCTTATGAGTGGCGGTCGGGACGAGCGATGGTCTTTTCCTACCAATCTATCCCCTAGGAGCATGCGTGTAGTGCTTTGTTTCAACGACTAATAGATTTTTGCAATAAGTATGTGAGTTCTTTATGACTAATGTTGAGTCCATGGATTATAGGCACTCACCCTTCCACCATTGCTAGCCTCTCTTGTGCCGTGCAACTTTTGCCAGTACCATATAGCCAGCATATACCTTCCTCAAAACAGCCACCATACCTACCTATTATGGCATTTCCATAGCCATTCCGAGATATATTGCCATGCAACTTTTCGTCGTTCCGTTTTATTATGACACACATCATCATTTTCATATTGCCTTGCATGATCATCTAGTTGACACCGTATTTGTGGCAAAGCCACCGTTCATAATTCTTTCATACATGTCACTCTTGAGTCTTGATACATTGCACATCTCGATATACCTCCGGAGGCATTCACATGGAGTCATATTTTGTTCTAGTATCGAGTTGTAATTTTTGAGTTGTAAGTAAATAAAAGTGTGATGATCTTCATTATTAGAGCATTGTCCCATGTGAGGAAAAAAAGAGAAAGGCCAAAAAAGAGAAGGCCCAATAAAAATGAGAAAAAAGAGAGAAGGGGCAATGCTACTATCCTTTTACCACACTTGTGTTTCAAAGTAGCACCATGATCTTCATGATAGAGAGTCTCCTATGTTGTCACTTTCATATACTAGTGGGAATTTTTCATTATAGAACTTGGCTTGTATATTCCAATGATGGGCTTCCTCAAATTGCCCTAGGTCTTCATGATCAAGCAAGTTGGATGCACACCCACTTAGTTTTCTTTTTGAGCTTTCATACACTTATAGCTCCAGGGCATCCGTTGCATGGCAATCCATACTCACTCACATTGATGTCTATTGATGGGCATCTCCATAGCCCGTTGATACGCCTAGTTGATGTGAGACTATCTCCTTACTTTTGTCTTCTCCACAACCACCATATTCTATTCCACACATAGTGCTACACTGGTACAACGTCGTGCTATACAAACGGTTTTAACCCCTTTCCGCGACGGCATTTGGAACTGTCACCAAGTGAGTGTGGGCGATAGGGGAGTCCTTCCCACACGACCCAGAAACTGTCGGGGATAGGCCCTCCTGGCACACAGGCTGGGGTAAAATGAGCTCGTGTGTGATCTGGCGGGGCATCAAAACCCAATTGTTTTCGTTCGTATATACATCCCACATGGTGAATCACAGAAAATCATTTCCGTTCGTATGTATATCACACATAGTTTTGTGTGTGTGGAAACGTTTGTGCAAGGTGGCCTAATGTAAACAGTTCTCTGCCGGAAGCCGTGTGTGATTGTTAGTTGATCGAACACGCCTACTTTCTAGAAATCGTGCGGGTTGTTTGAGTTCATCGCCCACGGTGCTGTCTGAGTAACCGTCTGCAATAGAAAACCTCAATAAGCAGGGTAATTAGCCTATTATTGATAGTCCATGTACTAATCAAATTGATATTTCTTATAAAACACACCAGATATTTCATATCCGTATAACAGCAACCAGTATTTCATAATCGAATTACATCAGATAGCTTCGGCACTCAGTTACGCCATTACACAACAACACCAAGTTTCACATGCAACATAAAAAACCTTAGGGAAGTAGAATCATACACGGTAAATAGACAGATCAATCTCATCTGGGAAACTATAGAAGCGGAAGGAAAATATTGAGCCTTCAGTGATGTTGAATGTCCTTGCAACTTTAGGCCAGTGGCTATGCACAATTGCCCGCCCAACCTTCATCCTCTTCATCAAGATTTCAATATTGTATCGTGGGTGTTGAATGAATACCTTCCCCGCCTCTTGACCATGCAGGTGGTTTGAGAGGTAATCATCGATGAACTGCTTTGAAAAGTACTGAAAACAAAGATATGCATAAATCACTGTTATAAATTTTGAAATGGCGCAAGGGGTAAAAACAAGGTAAAAGAGTCAGTACCACCCTATATTTGACCGATGTCTTCTTCATTGCGCAAAAAAAGATCTTGCTATTATTCGCCGCAAGTTTCTTCATCCTAAAAATCTTTCTGAGTTTCTTGACTTGACCGATATTCATGGACATCTCATTTCCCCATATCCAAAATGGGTCGAACAGTGGGTCTAAGCGTCTGACAGTAGGACCTACATGTGAAAGACCAAATTGTAAGAAACCTAAATATTATTATGATTCATGCAACTGCATAATAATGTGCTATAAGCCAAAGGATCGTACTTGAACAAACCTCGATGGTAAACCGCGGTGTCTCCCATTGTTTCCCTATAACACACATAAGGAAGATCTTGATCAGGTTAACTAAGAGTTGCCATACTATCAGTAGAATATGTATTGAGTACAGCCAAATTTGATTTATTTCACATGCATAACAATACAAAATTGTACCCACAACAAATGAAAATCAAATTGCAGAACTGAACCAAACAGTTAAATGGACAGTAGACCAAATGAACCAAAATAGTTAACTGAGCACGAATTGCAGAATAGAAACATGTACTAGAAGATAAGGCAGTTAACAAAACAAAGAATGCTTGAGAACAGTACTACAAAATGTAGAAATTGTTGGACCAAACTGTTAACTGAACATTACATTTCAGAGGACCAAAGTGTTAACTGAACATTACATTTCAGAGGACCAAGCTGTTAACTGAACATCAGATTGCATATTAACATTACAGAGGACAAATCACTAGAAGGCACTAGCGGTGGCCTCGAGAAAATGGCACGAACTGTATTTTAATGTAGACAACCACGTGGCGGTGTCAACGGTGGCCTCAAAGACGAGGTGCTCCTCCAAGATATGGCGGTCGACACGCATGGCAACCATAGCAACCTCGTGCGTGCATGTGGCCGCATGCTACTGAGCTCCATGTTATACTGCGTGCGAAATGGCTGTGGGCGGCGCTTAATTGGAGGAGGGGGACAGTGATTTCGGCGGAAGGTGTCGCGCGATCGGTCGGGGCATGTGGGACGGGAAAGGAGGAGGATGGTGTGGGTGGGGTGTGGATTACCTGACCATATCGACAAGGCCGCGCAACAAGAAGAAGGGTCGGCGGCAAGGAGGTCGCGCAGCAAGAAGAAGGGTCACCGGTGAGGAGGCGGCGCTGCAAGAAGAAGGGTCGTCGGCGAGGAGGCAGTGCTGCAAGAAGAAGGGTAGCCAGCGAGGAGGCAGCGATGCAAGAATAAGGGTTGTCGGTGATGTCGCTTGAAGCTACGTCAGTATTTCCCCAAAGAGGAAGGGATGATGCAGCACAACGGCGGTAGGTATTTCCCACAGATATGAAACCAAGGTTATCGAACCAGTAGGAGAACCAAGCAACACAACGTAAATAGCCCCTTCACACAAATAACAACACCTGCAACCCGACGTGTTAAAGGGGTTGTCAATCCCTTTCGGGTAACAACGCCAGAAACGGCGTGTGACAGGAGATAAAGTTGTAAATATGGATAGATCGAATGCCAAATAAAATAAATTGCAGCAAGGTATTTTTGGGTTTTTGATTTAATAGATCTGAAAATAAAAGCAAATAAAAAGGTAGATCGCAAAGGCAAATATATGAGAAAGAAGACCCGGGGGCCGTAGGTTTCACTAGTGGCTTCTCTCGAGAAAAATAGCAAACGGTGGGTAAAGAAAGTACTATTGGGCAATTGATAGAACCTCAAATAATTATGACGATATCCAGGCAATCATCATTACATAGGCATCACATCCAAGATTAGTAGACCGACTCCTGCCTGCATCTACTACTATTACTCCACACATCGACCGCTATCCAGCATGCATCTAGTGTATTAAGTTCATGGAAAAACTGAGTAATGCAATAAGAACGATGACATGATGTATACAAGATCCGTTTATCTATATGGCGGTAGATATAGATCTCATCTTTTTATCCTTAGTAGCAACGATACATACGTGTCGGTTCCCTTTCTATCACTGGGATCAAGCACCGTAAGATCGAACCCACTACCGGGCACTATCAGTGTCAAAACCGGTGGATCTCGGGTAGGGGGTCCCGAACTGTGCGTCCAGGGTCGATGGTAACATGATACAGGGGACACAATGTTTACCTAGGTTCGGGCCCTCTCTATGGAGGTAATACCCTACGTCCTGCTTGATTGAACTTGATGAATATGAGTATTACAAGAGTTGATCTACCACGAGATCATAATGGCTAAACCCTAGAGGTCTAGTCTGGCTATGATTATGAGGATTCAGACTATCTACGCACCTAGCCCTCCGGTTTATATAGACACGGAAGGGATCTAGGGTTACACAAGGTTGGTTTACAGATAAAGGAATCTACATAGTTGGCCTCCAAGATTGCCTTCCACGCCAAGGAAAGTCCCATCCAGACACGGGTGCAGTCTTTGGTCTTCGTATCTTCACAGCCCATCAGTCTGACCCATGGCTAACAGGACGGACGCCCGAGGATCCCTTAGTCCAGGACTCCCTTAGTAGCCCCCGGACCAGTCTTCAATGATGAGGTGTTCGGCACATAGATTATCTTCGGCATTACAAGGCGGGTTCCTACACCGATGACTTCCAAGTAGTGTGTTCGGCCTTCCATTTAATGTTGTACCCCTCGGCTTCTGTGCATCAACAACTTCAGTTTCCACGTGTCGAGAGCATGCGAGAGGTCGGGGTATTTTTTTGCATATACCACCCCGACCGTACCACAAAGGTGCTTATTTAAAGAGAATAGATCTCAGATCCATTCCACACCCCGCGAAAAATCCTCAGAGCTTGCTAAGAAAAAACCACCCCAACATGGCTAGCGCTCCCAGCTGTTCCTCTCGTCCCCATGGCTCCAAAAAGGGTGATTGGGAGAGATGTTCCGCATCCCATAGTCAGCTGGCGAAGCTGCAAACACAGAGCTTTCTTCCCCCCGCAGACTTGGTCCCCGTACGAGCAGGGATGACGTCCTTCAAGGGCGTGGCTCAAACGAAGAACTTCCCCAATCCGTCCAGGGGAGAACGAGTATGCTTCATCCCCTTCTTGTTAAGAGGTGTCGGATTTCCGATCCATCCCTTCCTCCTAGGTTAGCTGGAGTATTACGGCCTCCAACTGCATAGTCTCACTCCCGCCTCTATCCTTCATATTGCGGATTATGTCGCTTTATGCGAGCTATTCCTGGGCTATGAGGCCCATTTCGATTTATGGAGAAGACTGTTCTGCCTCGTCCCTTGTAATCAAGGTGGGTCAATTTTTGAAGTGGGAGGAGCCGAAGTGTGGCGCATCGCCGGGACCGGATAGCTGTTTGGCACGCCGAAGAAAGCTTCCGAAGAGTGGCCTTCCGAATGGTTCTACATTGACGATGTCATTCTACCCGACCCCGTCCGTATGGGCCTCCCCGAGTTTTCAAGTGCTCCGCTGAAGAAATGCCATAGCTGACATCCTCGGAGCCTCAAGGAAGACGATAGTGCAGAGATCAGCCTGCTGCTGGGCAAGATTAAGACGCTTGCCCAGTCCGGATTGTCAATAATCGAGGTAATGCCAATATCTATAGCGCAGGGGTCCAGCCACTCCAATACAGAGGGCTTCCCATGTGGCATTATAACGGGGAAGATGACGCCTCACGCTATGGTCGGAAGGGCCCGAAGACCCCCGCCGCCCTGGCCAAAATACTGGCCGAGCTGTATAAAGGGGAGAAGGAGGAGTTCACCCGTCTCCAATATCGAGACGGATTTTCCATGTATAATCCTCCTAGCTGGGTAAGCTTCAGCTCCACTATTTTATTCATGTCCCTGAATCATTCTTGACAGGCAATATCTTATCCTCTTATAACAGGAATGGCGAAAGGCTGTCGAGGGGATCCATGACCCTGCTACTCAGCCGGAGAATCACAACCGGGATCTTGACCCTGGATATGAGGAAGATCCGGACATATTTGTGGAGCTCGAGGATGGAGTATTCTATCAGATGAGCTATGATGGTACAGATGTACCCATCATCACCGATTACCCCGGTCTCCTTCCTGCTTCACATGTAAGTAATCCAGAGATACCTTGTCCAAGAGAGTTTTCTCATTCCTCCTCACCCACCGCACTGTCCTGTGCTCAAAAGGGGAGGCGTTCGGCGCGCCATGCTGCCCCTGGGGCATCTCTGAAGAGAGCGTCCCCCACACCAGGCAGGACTTCAAAGAGGAAGACAAACGAAGATACGGCCGAGCCTTCATCAAAGAGGTATGAATTTGCAAATATGCACCTTGGCAGTCACATCCAACAGTGACCTTTCCGTTTACCCTGTATCAGGAAAAAGGTGTGCCGGACTATATTCGAGGGTCCGGCTGGTCATACTTCCCGCAGCCAGGATCTAGATCCTGTCATGAAGACGGGGGCTGATGCCGTTGACGCCAGACTGTCCTCCAGCCGAGGAGTCAGATGATGTATCCATCACCAACTCGGAAGTGGAGAGCGCCATGAATCATCGACGCCGCAGGGCCGTTTTACAAGACCCTGGTTTTTCAGAAGAAGCATTTAACACCTTCAGCTCGGCTGATGTATATATCCGAGCTTCTCGAGATGGGATTAACAGAGCCACAAAGCAGCATTTAAAAGATGTGCAGGTACGTTTACTTTGTCTCACTATGATAACCATATGCCAGTAGCCCCCGAGACTTGAAGCAGTTGGTACAAATGATTTAAGGATCGTTGTGTAACCAGGTTCTTATGGAGAAGAACGACCTGCTAGCCCAAGAGCTTGAAAAGTGCCAGACACAGTTATCTGTTGCTACCGCCAAACTGGAACAACTCAAGAAGGCATCCTCTGGTAATATTTCCCTCCATCGAGAAACAAAAAATGATATGCCAGCTGTGTTGAAACTGCTGCTTTGTCTCATAACAGGGTCGTCAGACCAACTGGAAGAGAAACTGAAGGCCACTCAAACGAGCGAAAAAGAGGCGAAGAGACAACATGCCGCAGGCAAGCACGTTCTGACCCGAGTTAGAGAGGAGAAGAACAAACTCCAGGTTTCAAACACCAAACTGGGCGAAGAACTGAAAGATGTGCGAGCCCAGCTAGCCGACTCCGTGAAGGAGAACAAAAAGCTGCAAGGCGGCATATTCAGTACGTGGTCGAATTTACCTTATAACAGTTTGGAGGTAAAAATAGCTGATATAGCTATGATTGCATGTATGTTGATGGGCTGTCCCGAAGAGGAGGTGTCCAGATCATCAAGTGATCTTCTACAAGGGCTGTCGCAATTTCACGAGCAAGCTCGGCAGGCAATGCGGAATGTAGCCAAGGCCTTATAGCCATCCGCCTCCCCTCTAGGGAATATGGAGGAGCTTGTAGAGCTGTTCAAGGGAGCGCGTCGGTGTTTCCGACTATGGAAGATATCGGCCTGCCGAGAGGGTGCACGAGAGGCCTGGGCCATGGTGAAAATGCAGTATATGAAGCTGAATCCAAATCACATGGCTCGGATCGGACCACTAGGGTCAAATGGGGAAGAAATTCCTGTTAGTTTAGTATATGACCAAGTAGAGGTAGCTGCCAAATATTCCCAGCAGGATTGTAAGTTAGATAGCCTGCTGGAGGGTATAGAGGGGGAAATTTTTGAGTCGAAATGACTGTGTATTTTTCCGTCTAGCTGAATTGTAAAACGATTGTCATGGCAGACCTTTTTTGCTTTGCCCTCTGGACCTGAAGGCGCGGAGTGTTTCCGAATACCCGTGCGGCCGAATAGACCGGGGTATGCGTGGAAACCAGGCGTAGGGGTCATAGTTGCTTGAACAGACAAGTTGTATCCGGCTAGTTATGTTATATTACATTATGTAAGAAACATCTTCTAGAGAGAATAGTTCCATTAAGGGTTCCTTTTCGTGGGTGTGCATGCGCTAGAGTGCATGTCCGAACTGTGATTGAAGAATCGCAGTATATATATATATATATATATATATATATATATATATAGGGTGGGACTATTTAGAAACCCCCCTCTAGAGTTCCTAAATAAGCTTATTTAGGAACCACCCCCTCCTAACTTGTTTCTTTTCCCGAAGGGAGCGAGCGAGGGAGCGAGCGAGCTCGGGTCTGCAGGCCATTTGCATCATTCCGATAAACTTTTCAAAAATTACGATAAAAAATAGTGCAAAAAAATGATGCCAGAAAAAGTCCGCCTGACAGTTAACTAGTATATGACGCACAGTTAGTTTATCTGTTTTCGAGCAGTTAGGAATGGTTCATGAATAGCTTATTTAGGAATGACAGTTAAGTGGGCGAGTTGTAGAAGTTAACTTGAATACTTAACTGCCATGCGCCCTCAAGCAGTTAGCGTGACCTTGGCCAAAAAAAGAATGAAAGAAAAAAAGTTGATATCTTCAGTCAAGCAGTTCACTAGTTCTTAACTGCCGTAGTCCCGACAGTTAGCTATTTCAGGCCCTGCGGTTGGAATGACCGAGCGAAAATAATAAAAATAAAAAATTTAGTACCTTCAGTCCTGTAGTTAACTTGTTGTTAACTGCCGCAATCCTCGACAGTTAGCTATTTCAATACCGGCAATTAGCTTGATCCAGGAAACCAGAAAAAAGTGTCTTAATTCGCTATAGTTAGCTTGGTCGTCATATGTCAGTTAGCTATTCCGGCCGGGCAGTTAGCATGTACTGTAGCAGTTCAAAAAAATGACAATATAACAAAGTTTTTTTATAATGTTAGTCCAATTTTTCTTGCATATGGCAGTTAAGTGGGCGAGTTGGGGAAGTTAACTTGAACACTTAACTGCCATGCGCCCTTGAGCAGTTAGCGTGACCTTGGCAAAAAAAGAACGAAAGAAAAAGTTGATATCTTTAGTCAAGCAGTTCACTAGTTCTTAACGGCCACAGTCCCGACAGTTAGCTATTTCAGGCCCTGTAGTTGGAATGACCCATGAAAAAAGATAGTACCTTCAGTCCTGCCGTTAACTTGTTGTTAACTGCCGCAATCAACGACAGTTAGCTATTTGAATACCGGCAGTTAGCTTGATCCAGGAAAACCAGAGAAAAAATTGTCTTAAGTCACGATAGTTAGCTCTGTCGTCATACGTCAGTTAGCTATTCCGCTCGGGCAGTTAGCATGTACTGTAGCAGTTCGGGAAACAATGACAAAAATATCGTTAGTTTTTTGAAAACTACTCTTAAACCATGGCGAATCTGAAAACGAGTTCTATATACCAAAGTTCGGGCTAATCCATAGTTTTCCAATGGTGTATCATACGCATCATTCCGACAAACGGTTTGAAAATTTCTTTCACAAAACACCGAAAACGTGTTTGAAGAATTTCTAGTTTTTTGAATTTTGTTTAAAAATTGTAAGGATTTTGGGACAACGATCAACATACAGAAATTCCGCCTATTCAGTAGCCATCCAACGCTATGTCATTTGCATCATTCCGATAAACGGTTCAAGAATTGCGATAAAAAATAGTGTGAAAAAACAGTGCCAGAAAAAGTCCGACCGACAGTTAACTAGTATATGATGCACAGTGAGCTTATCTGTTTTCGAGCGGTTAGGAACGGTTCCTGAATAGCTTATTTAGGAATGGGTTGCAGAATAGCTAGGATGTATATATATATATATATCTTTTGGGGGTTCGCAAATGGAGCGAATGCAAAAACATCTTTAATTCACCGACTGAATATTCCCTTAAGAATGCTAGCTTTTGGCTTCACCTAGTCTGAGGTACACATCCGGATGACCCGGCAGTAATAATCGCAGAGGTGCTCCCTTTATGCCCTAGCCGAACTAACGGGAACGTAGGGCATAAGCAAAGGAGCCAGGCAACCCAGCTTGGCCAAAACTTAAGTCATATCGATGCATATAATGGCGAAGAAAAGGTACATATGGGGAAAACGCATATGTGATGAGCTTGATGCCCGGAGAATAATAGCAAGCTTCTGTACAAGAAGTCCCCAGGTATAATGGATGCACATATTTGAAAGCATATGTGTGCGAGGTGCGCGGTCTAGCCGCATGAAAGCTTTAAGGCTAAAGAGAAAAAACTAAAAGAGAGAGAAGGAAAGAAAAAAGTATTATGGAAACAACAGGGAGAAGGAGACGAACAAAGAGTTCGACGCTTAGACATAGAATCTTCAGAGTCTGGCCGCGTTCTAGGGGTTCGACTCGTGGCGATTGTCTGACGCATCACGCAAGCGGTACACTCCTCCGGTGAGGGCCTCGTCAATGACAAAGGGACCCTCCCATTTGGGCTTTAGTTTGTCCTTTTTCTTCTCCGGCAAGCATAGAACGACTTCGCCAATGTTATAAGTCTTGGCCCGTACTTCTTTGCTTTGATATATGCAGGCCTGTTGTTGATAAAATGCGGAATGGGCTTTTGCAACGTCACGCTCCTCCTCCAGGGCGTCTAGGCTATTCTGTCGATCGAGCTCGGCCTCTCTCTCTTCATACATGCGCACTCGAGGTGAGTCATGTATAATGTCGCAAGGTAGCACAGCCTATGCGCCTACACCATGAAAAAAGGTGTGTATCCGATAGTTCGGTTGGGCATGGTCCGCAGCCCCCAGAGCACAGAATCAAGCTCCTCGACCCAGTGTGCATCTGATTCCTTGAAAGACTGCACCAGCCTGGGTTTGATGCTGCTCATTATAAGACGTTGGCCCGTTCGACTTGACCGTTTGTCTGTGCATGATAGACAAAGGCGTAATCGAGCTTGATGCCAAATTAGCGCACCAGGTTTTCACTTCATCGACTGTGAAATTAGAGCCATTATCAGTGATGATGTTGTGTGGGACACCATTACGGTGTACGACGCCGGATATAAATTCTATCACCTGCCCGGACTCGGCCGTTTTAACTGGTTTGGCCTCTATCCACTTAGTGAATTTATCCACCATGACCAGCAGATATTTTTTCTTATGGCTTCCTCCTTTAAGGGGTCCAACCATGTCCAGTCCCCAGACCGCAAAAGGCCAAGTGATGGGGATTATTTGTAGGGCAGTGGGGGTATCTGTTCTTTCTTATATCATGTGTGTGCTTTACAAGTTAACTGACAAAGCGGAGTCTTTGTTAAACCGGCTTTAGCAGCTGCATAGAGATAAAGAAAATCACTAGGGGGCTTGGTCATGTTTGAACCACAGCTACACCTCTTGATAGGCATTTCAGCCACAAAAGGAAAAATTTGTGGAGCCAAAGAGAGTGTTGTACACAGTACAGACTCAAACATAGGCGCACGCTGAGCATCGCTCACAAAGTTACTTGGGGGCTCATTTTTGCAAAGCAACAAAGAGTTTGAAAGGATCCTCGTAATTGGCTATCAAGCCACAGCTTGGAAGCCTGGTGTATTCACCTAAAAACCCAGGTTAGCCTGCCTTCATCAAGTAAGCCACTCCTGTCCAGGTAATCCTGATATGACCCATTGAACGTTTGACAAGTCAATCTTTTACAGACCCTGAACTTGTCATAGTTAAAACAATGATTGGTTAATTGGAGGCCAATCTTAAAAGGCTTTGTTAAATGGTTTAACTCAGAGGCTTGGCAGCCCATGAAAAGCCTCGATTTGGAGCCTGGCAGCTCATAAAAAGCCTCACGTATTTTCCTATTTGAATTTTGTTTATTGAAAATCATAAGTATTTTTTGATAAACCGGCGTCCTTAACCCGGCTTGCTTTTCAACTACCAGTTGTTGGCACATGATCAATTATAAACCGGTGTTCATTGACCCGGTCTGGTTTGACTAAATCACCAGTGTTATAAAGAAAATCCGGTAGTTATACCGGTCCATTTTAATATATAGACCAGCATTATGAAGATGAAATTATCAAACGTCCCGGATTGGTGTTAACACCTTTGCCGTATACATGTTTGGTCAATCAATGAGGTATGTTCTGTACATTACTTTTTGTACAAACACTTGATTATTCATCTAAGCACTATATACTTCTTGGATATTATGACACATCTAGCGGTAAACCGCTAGACACTTTTAAGTTTTTGTACCCAGGAAGGCAATTCATCATGGGTTATGCATAAATATATCCCGAAGGGCGGCACAGATTGTCACAAAGCATTACGAAACATGCTCGATGGCATGGCAGATAAACAGAGTTTCAGCGATCCTATTACATGAAGTTTCAAAGCGGCTCAAACAGTGCCATTGTTTTTCACAGTAGCCATATAAACCGGCGACCGAATCAGGACTCTTCATCGCGACGGTTTGACGGTTGCGGATCAGTTGATGTAGGCACTTCTTCATCCCTCCCCAGACGCTGGAAATTAGCCGTTGACCAATCGATTCCGCTTAAAGCTTGGAACACTGCTTCCTCATGGATAAGATTGGAAGAGTTAATATCAGGGGCGTAAGTGTGCTTACGAATCGGAGGCACAAGTTCTTCGACTTCATGGATGTCGGCCGACTGTCTTTTCCCTTCTGCATCATAAAACGGTTGAAAATGGGACAAATCGGTATCCTCAGCCAACTTGCTGGCCGCTGGCCGCATCTGTTTGGTCAGCCATCGAAGATCATCATTGTCGAAGTTTGAACCGTCTTCTTTAATGCCTGGGTATCTTTTAATGATATCCTCCGCTTCAAGGTCTGGAATCTAAGCCTTGGCTCGAATAAGGGCGGTTAAAGCTCCTGCTCTGGCAGCGGCTCTCTTCAACTTGGCAATACGGGCTGGTAACATGCCCAGCTTCTCAAGGGTCTCCTTAATCAAAGTTGGAGCCGGTTTGTTATAAGCCGCCATACTAATGGCCCACTGAGACCAAGAGTATAGCTGCTCAACCAATGTATATGCCGCTTTGAGCTTCATCCGCATATCTGCACCAAGATGAGCGATCCGAGTGCCTGCCAAAGATTTTATCAACATTTTGGTCAGTTTTAAGATTCATTGACTGGCGCAACATACATAAGAGGTCATAGCATTGATTTGGCGTTTCAAACCGGCTAGTTCTTCAACCACTGGTTTCAGGGCTGCCTCGGCGTCTACAGCTCTTTTGGTTAAACCGGCTTTTTCGGTTTCCCATTCAGCACGCTCTTGGTTGAAGGATTCTTTCAGCTTTTCCATTCCGGCCAGGGCCTGGGTCAGCTCCTCTTTGGCTTTTGCAGCTTCGGCTTGTTGAGACTTCACATTTTCTTGCAAGTCAGAATTTCGGGCATCTTTGCTTCTCAGTTCAGCCTGCAACATTGAAGGTATATTCAACAAACAACATATTTATGCACTAAGTATAAAGCGTATAACAAGATATACACTTCATACTTGGGGGCTAATGCCTATTTGCTCTCAGATACTACACTCTATACAAGTCTCCAGAACAATGCAAGCATTATCCTTGACACTTGGGGGCTAATGTGCGTCTGTTCTAAAACGGCTGTGAGAATTAAAAACCGGATTAATTTGCCAAGTTAAACCAGCCTTTGGGGGCTATGCTACAGAAAGTTATCTCATTTTTTCAAGATGAGTCTTATCTATTATTGGCGACACGCCATTGCAAGGATCAATGATGGGATGCTTGAAGTGTTACAAAGACCCGATTTGTGATTAACAATCATAAAACGGCCCTTGGGGGCTACTTGGGATAATGTTTCAGCTATAAATCAATATACAAAGGTAGACGAATTTACCTCATATCACTCTTTCATCAAGTTCACCAAACCGGCTTCATAATCCTAGTTTGAGTGCAGACGGTTCGAGAAGACGGAATGAAGCTCATCAGCATTAAGATGAGCATAGTTTGATAAGTCGCTGCTCCATTTACCTTTATCCCTGGCAATTTGCTCTTCTTTGGCACTATGCTGAGCTAAAATGACGGGATGGCCAGGAGAGCTGTGGCCTATTCCAGTAATAATAACATCATCACCTTGGCCTTCAAGATTTTTGGTGGATGATGCTGGAATTTCAGTGTCTTTCACCGGACTAGCCCGGTTTGGTTCTGCCGGTTCAGTATCGGGTGCGGCAGGCTCAGCATCTGTTGGTTCGTCGGTATGTTGTCCTTTAAGGGGGCGGATCATCAAAAGTAGCTTCAGGATGGGGGCCTTCTGGTTCACCAGTCTGTTCCAGTTCACCAGTCTGTTCCGGTTCACCTCTTGGTTCTTCTTCTTCGGTGACAGGGTCTTCTGGCAGATTGGTGACCCGAGCTTTCTTGCTGGGTCTAGCTTTGGCCCTGCAAATAGAATAAAACAGGATTAACATCCTATTCAAAGGATTTAGGGTGCATTGAAAGGAAAGGTTTTTACAACTCACCCGGCCACAGTTTTCAAAGGGGGGAGTTGAGTTGCTGTTGATTCACCAGAAGAGGAAGGAGGTGTCACCTGATAATTTGAATTAGACGGACTAAGAGGCTGTCTGAAATAACCTGCCTTGGGGTAAGAATGATCAGAAGTAGGAGAGACCTCAGACCGGCGCTTCCGAACCGAAGTGTCAGGTAAACCGGCTGAAGTGACCTGTTGGCCACTGTGCCGGGTTGTCCGGCGAGCTTCATGATGTTGAGTCTTCAAAATAAATGTTGGATCCAAGTGAGCAAGAGGATGAGAAAAGCTTACTTTCCGGATTGCTTGGCGAGTTTTTTGTGTTGGCATAGAGTCTGAACCAGAGGAAAGGGTAATTACCTCTACGTCATCAGCTTGACTAGCTTCTGCATCCTCCGGAGGAAGATCATTGTTAATAAGATGCATAAAATGAGAGCCAAGTGAGTCAAGTTCTACCTCAACTTCTGGATCATCAGTATCATCATCAAGCTCCATATTAATCCGGTCAGCCGTTTTCTGCTTTGACGTCCGTTTTACGGCTTTGGTCTTCGGGCGGGATGGCTTGACCGCTTTGTCTCAAGTCGGATTTGCCGCTTTCTCTATGGATTTCCGTTTCCAGAAGGGGTCATCACCCTATACATATAAAGAAGAAGGGTTACAGGTTGCATAAGTTCAAGGTATTAGAGATAAAGAGGGAGTATAATGCTTACATCAGGCGGTTTGTTCTTGACATAGAAGGGACTCAGACCGGTTTGACTACAGACCAGTTCCGATTCATTCAGAATCTTCTTTACACCTTCAGTAACTTCTTCCTCAGATAATTGGATGTTGCAATGGCGTTGAGGGTCGTCAACCTCACCGGTGTATTCACACATTAAACCGGGATGCCGGCTTAGCGTCAAAATACTCCAGGATATCCAGCAACGCACAAAGTCCATGCCTGTTAAACCGTTTGCCATAAAGGCCCGGAGCTTGGTGAGTTGAGGAGCGTATTTCGCCCTTTCTGAAGAGCTCAAGCGTTGTGGCATTGGGTGAGTATTGGATAGTCTGTGATCACGAAAGCCGGGGAGGGGATTTTCATCCTCAGGTGAAGTGTCTCTGCAATAAAACCATGTTTGGTTCCATTCCTTTGGGTGGCTATGATGTTTGGCATGAGGAAATTCCACTTCTTTCCGCTTTTGAATCGATACACCACCAAGCTCTGTGTTTGGGCCATTTACAAACTCTGTGCGCCGGTTTAAGTGAAAGAA
Organism: Triticum aestivum; assembly: GCF_018294505.1. Classification (NCBI taxonomy): domain Eukaryota; kingdom Viridiplantae; phylum Streptophyta; class Magnoliopsida; order Poales; family Poaceae; genus Triticum; species Triticum aestivum. The sequence goes on from NC_057809.1 coordinate 470,897,954, forward strand.
ATCCCGGCACAATTCTGCAGTTGGTTCTTCTTGTAAATATACTTCACAGAAGACTTGGAAGTTGCATAAGTTGGAAACTGAGTTGGGACCAATATCTTGTGGATGCAGTTGGAAGCTGGCAAGCACATCTCGATAAAACTTTGACCCTGGCGGTATGAAACCACGGCCTATATGGTCAACAAAGACCACCACCTTGCCCTGCCTCGGGGTTGGAGGATTTTCTGTTCCTGGAACTCGCCATTTGATCTCAGTTTTCTTAGGCAGAGAGCCAATGCTAACCATCTCATTCAATTGAGCGTCAGTAACCCGGGAACGAGCCCAGTTGCAGGCAGTGAATTGTTTGGCCATTGCAAAGCGAACAAACTGAAAATGAAAGGCCGGTTTATAAATTATGCATGATTATATACAAGAGACAAGGGAGTAAGAAACATACTGATATGTGAAATGGTACAACCCGGAGACCAATGCAATAAGAGAAAAAGGTAATACTAGCACAGGATTACTCAGACACTGTTAAACCGGAGCATAATTATGAAGGTAAAATGCTCCTCCGGTTTATCAGAGGGCTAATGGCATAGACTGCTTATACAAGATCAAACCGCCTATATTGGTGTGAGGAGAAACGGATCTCACAGGAACATAGAAACAGATCTCACAGTGATATATAAAACTTTCAGATCTAAGATAAGACAGAAAAGCAAAAAAAATTGGATCTTGAAGGGGTGCATAACTGAAGCAATTTATGACAGACTAGATCAGTTCTTTGCGCATAAGGATTTGTGATGACCATGGTAGGTTAGCTACGGCAAGAGATACGTCAAACATGAAAGGTCCATCTACATACTAAAGGAAGAACAACAACACTGATGAACTTCAGAAGAACTGTGAAGAACGTCGAAACCCTAGAACAGATCTGTGGTGAAAAAAGCGGAGAACTTACCGGAGCTGGTGAGGAAGCGGAAAGGCGCCGCAGTATTCTGGTGCGTTCAGGGTGATGCAGCGGCCAGGGTCGGAGCAGAGGCGACGGTCGATGGTGGCGGCGGAGCTCCAGAGGCTGAGCGGCG